>NC_037682.1:77294745-77525785 GCF_003255815.1 Theropithecus gelada | reverse complement strand
TGCTATAAATTTCCCTCTACACACTGCTTTAAATGTGTCCCAGAGATTCTGGTATGTTGTATCTTTGTTCTCATTGGTTTCAAAGAACATCTTTATTTCTGCCTTGATTTCGTTATGTATCCAGTAGTCATTCAGGAGCAGGTTGTTCAGTTTCCATGTAGTCGAGTGGTTTTGATTGAGTTTCTTAGTCCTGAGTTCTAGTTTGATTGCACTGTGGTCTGAGAGACAGTTTGTTATAATTTCTGTTCTTGTACATTTGCTGAGGAGTGCTTTACTTCCAATTATGTGGTCAATTTTGGAATAAGTGCGATGTGGTGCTGAGAAGAATATATATTCTGTTGATTTGGGGTGGAGAGTTCTATAGATGTCTATTAGGTCTGCTTGCTGCAGATATGAGTTCAATTCCTGGATATCCTTGTTAACTTTCTGTCTCGTTGATCTGTCTAATGTTGACAGTGGAGTGTTGATGTTTCCCATTATTATTGTATGGGAGTCTAAGTCTCTTTGTAAGTCTCTAAGGACTTGCTTTATGAATCTGGGTGCTCCTGTATTGGGTGCATATATATTTAGGATAGTTAGCTCTTCCTGTTGAATTGATCCCTTTACCATTATGTAATGGCCTTCTTTGTCTCTTTTGATCTTTGATGGTTTAAAGTCTGTTTTATCAGAGACTAGTATTGCAACCCCTGCTTTTTTTGTTCTCCATTTGCTTGGTAGTTCTTCCTCCATCCCTTTATTTTGAGCCTATGTATGTCCCTGCATGTGAGATGGGTCTCCTGAATACAGCAGACTGATGGGTCTTGACTCTTTATCCAATTTGCCAGTCTGTGTCTTTTAATTGGAGCATTTAGTCCATTTACATTTAAGGTTAATATTGTTATGTGTGAACTTGATCCTGCCATTATGATATTAACTGGTTATTTTGCTCGTTAGTTGATGCAGTTTCGTCCTAGCCTCGATGGTCTTTACATTTTGGCATGTTTTTGCAATGGCTGGTACCGGTTGTTCCTTTTCATATTTAGTACTTCCTTCAGGGTCTCTTGTAAGGCAGGCCTAGTGGTGACAAAATCTCTAAGCATTTGCTTATCTGTAAAGGATTTTATTTCTCCTTCACTTATGAAACTTAGTTTGGCTGGATATGAAATTCTGGGTTGAAAATTCTTTTCTTTAAAAATGTTGAATATTGGCCCCCACTCTCTTCTGGCTTGTAGAGTTTCTGCCGAGAGATCTGCTGTTAGTCTGATGGGCTTCCCTTTGTGGGTAACCCGACCTTTCTCTCTGGCTGCCCTTAAGATTTTTTCCTTCATTTCAACTTTGGTGAATCTGGCAATTATGTGTCTTGGAGTTGCTCTTCTCGAGGAGTCTCTTTGTGGCATTCTTTGTATTTCCTGGATTTGAATGTTGGCCTGCCCTACTAGGTTGGGGAAGTTCTCCTGGATGATATCCTGAAGAGTGTTTTCCAACTTGGTTCCATTTTCCCCGTCACTTTCAGGCACCCCACTCAGATGTAGATTTGGTCTTTTTACATAATCCCATACTTCTTGCAGGCTTTGTTCATTTCTTTTTCTTCTTTTTTCTTTTTGTTTCTCTTCTCGCTTCATTTCATTCATTTGATCCTCAATCGCTGATACTCTTTCTTCCAGTTGATCGAGTCGGTTACTGAAGCTTGTGCATTTGTCACGTATTTCTCGTGTCATGGTTTTCATCTCTGTCATTTCGTTTATGACCTTCTCTGCATTAATTATTCTAGCTATCAATTCTTCCACTCTTTTTTCAAGATTTTTAGTTTCTTTGCGGTGGGTACGTAATTCCTCCTTTAGCTCTGAGAAGTTTGATGGACTGAAGCCTTCTTCTCTCATCTCGTCAAAGTCATTCTCCGTCCAGCTTTGATCCATTGCTGGCGATGAGCTGCGTTCCTTTGCAGGGGGAGATGCACTCTTAGTTTTTGAATTTCCCGCTTTTCTGCCCTGCTTTTTCCCCATCTTTGTGGTTTGATCTGCCTCTGGTCTTTGATGATGGTGACGTACTGATGGGGTTTTGGTGTAGGTGTCCTTCCTGTTTGATAGTTTTCCTTCTAACAGTCAGGACCCTCAGCTGTAGGTCTGTTGGAGATTGCTTGAGGTCCAGTCCAGACCCTGTTTGCCTGGGTATCAGCAGCAGAGGCTGCAGAAGATAGAATATTGCTGAACAGCGAGTGTACCTGTCTGATTCTTACTTTGGAAGCTTCCTCTCAGGGGTGTACTCCACCCTGTGAGGTGTGGGGTGTCAGACTGCTCCTAGTGGGGGATGTCTCCCAGTTAGGCTACTCAGGGGTCAGGGACCCACTTGAGCAGGCAGTCTGTCTGTTCTCAGATCTCAACCTCCGTGTTGGGAGATCCACTGCTCTCTTCAAAGCTGTCAGACAGAGTCGTTTGCCTCTGCAGAGGTTTCTGCTGCTTTTTGTTGTTGTTGTTGTTTATCTGTGCCCTGTCCCCAGAGGTGGAGTCTACAGAGACAGGCAGGTTTCCTTGAGCTGCTGTGAGCTCCACCTAGTTCGAGCTTCCCAGTGGCTTTGTTTACCTACTTAAGCCTCAGCAATGGCGGGCGCCCCTCCCCCAGCCTCGCTGCTGCCTTGCGGTTAGATCGCAGACTGCTGTGCTAGCAATGAGGGAGGCTCCGTGGGCGTGGGACCCTCCCGGCCAGGTGTGGGATATAATCTCCTGGTATGCCGGTTTGCTTAAAGCGCAGTATTGGGGTGGGAGTTACCCGATTTTCCAGGTGTTGTGTGTCTCAGTTCCCCTGGCTAGGAAAAGGGATTCCCTTCCCCCTTGCACTTCCCAGGTGAGGCGATGCCTCCCCCTGCTTCAGCTCTCGCTGGTCGGGCTGCAGCAGCTGACCAGTAACAATTGTCCAGCACTCCCTAGTGAGATGAACCCAGTACCTCAGTTGAAAACGCAGAAATCACCGGTCTTCTGTGTCGCTTGCACTGGGAGTTGGAGACTGGAGCTGTTCCTATTCAGCCATCTTGCTCCGCCACCAAAATTTAGGTCTTAAACCTATTTGGCATTTGTTTTTATGCATTAAGGATTCACAATTTTTGTTACTTATTTAATTGGTTAAACAACCAAGCACCAATTATTTATTACATATGCTATATGCAGAACAATATATAAAATGCTACAGGAGATAATTCCTTCCCTAAAAGAGACAGGTAGAACTACTATCATAACAGGTCTGTGCCCTACTTCCATATTATTATTAAATCCTAACATCAAAGGGAGATAGTTGTTAATTGTCTGTATTTTACGAATGAGCGAACTCAGCCTCAGAGGAGTGAAATAAATTGTTCAGGGTCACATAATTAGCAAGTAGTAGAATTGAGGTTTGAGCTTTGGTCTTTCTGACAGATTTCACATTGTAGATAAAGCAAAGATTATTGATAAATTTAATCAAGAATGATGACATATAGTAGGTTCAGAAATATTTATTGTATGAATAAATATACTGTGTTTTGGCACAAGACAGTCCTATAAAGATTGTCATCGGAGGGCTTGGAGCAGAGAAAGAGATGAGGCCACTTAAATCTATTAGAATAATTACCCTCTATTCAAAATATCTGGGTCCAGGTGCAGTGGCTCAAGACTGTAATCTCACCATTTTAAAAGGTTGAGGTGGGAGGACAGTTTGAGGCCGGGAATTCAAGACCAGCCTGGGCAACATAGTGAGACTGTCTCTACAAAAAAAATAAAAATAAAATAAGTTAGTAGGGCGTGGTGATGAAGCCTTTGGTCTTAGTTCCTTGGGAGGCTGAGGCAGGAGGATTGCTTGAGCACAGGAGTTTGAGGCCACAGTGAGCTATGATTCCATCACTGCACTCCAGACTAGGTAACAGAATGAAAGCTGTCTCTTAAAAAAAAAAAAAAAATGCTATTGTTCCACTCAGTCCTCCCAACCCCCAACTTCTCCAAGCCAGAGAAACTGTTAAATATTTATACCTGTCTTAATGTGTGCTAGGAATCCTGTGGACAGCAAATGAATAATAAATATTTTTGAAAGAACAAAAGAGACACTATAAATATATTATTAAATTTGTGCTCGAGGTAGATTCAAAAATACTTTCTATTGTTCTTATGATGTAATCCTGTCAAGGCTCATTGAGATAGTTTGAAATATCTTTTTTGGCACTCTGATAGTGTTAAATGACAGAAATAAGAATAATTTGGAGCTTTTCTCATAGCATAGAGGTTACTTTGTGAAAATGATATGTTTTAGGTAGAGGCTATCAGCCCTGATTATCCATACCCCTACCCAAAGAACATACAGTAATTTAACATAAGTAACTCAGAAACACTAGCCAGAAAAAAAAAAAATGGTGGCAAAGATTAGCTTAGTAAATTTAGAAAAACTATTACCACTATTTATTCTCTAATGTCTGTCATCTTCTGTAGTAGTAGAATCCATGGTTATTACCTATGGTCAAGTTTATTGACCATTTCTTTTCTGGTTTTTGTTTTTTTGTCTCGTTTAAGAAATCCTTCTCTACTTTCAAGTCACAAATATATTCTACTATAATAAGTTGTGCTTTTCATACCAAGGTCTTAAGTTCATATTGAATTTAGTTTTGTATACATACTAGGTGTTGGTGTGATTTTATCTTTTATCATAAAAATAGCCAGCTATCTAGAAACATGCATGCATTTTTTTCTTGTTTATGTCTTTAAATAGGATGTTTAACATTTTATTATGAAGTACAGTCATGTGCTCCATAATGACATTTTGGTGAACAGCAGGCTGCATATACGATTGTGGTCCAATATGATTATAATGGAGCTGAAAAGTTCCCATCAACTAGTGCATTTGTAGCCTTCCTAAAGTTGTAGAGCAGTGCATTACTCTTGTCTTTGTATTGATGCTGGTGTAAGCAAACCTACTGCACTGCCAGTCATTTAAAAGTATAGCACATAAAATTATGTACAGTACATAATACTTGATAAATAATAAATGTTACTGATTTACTTATTTACTATACTTTTTATTATTATTTTAGAGTGTACTCCTTTCATTTATTAAAAAAAAGTCAACTGAACAACAGCCTCAGACAGGTCCTTCAGGAGGTATTCTAGAAGAAGGCATTGTTAATCATAGGAGATAACAGATCCATGCATGTTATTGTTCCTGAAGAGCTTCCAGTGGGACAAGATGTGGAGGTGGCAGACTCTAATACTGTTATTCCTGACCTCATGTAGGCCTATGTTAGTGTGTGTTTCTGTTTCAGTTTTTAACAAAAAAGTTTAAAATGTAAAAAATTAAAAATAGAAAAAATATCATAGAATAAGGATATAAAGAAAGAAAATATTTTTGTATTGCTGTACAATGTGTGTTTGTGGTTTAAGCTAAAACTTAATAACAAAAGAGGTAAAAAGTTAAAAAAATTAAGAGATGTGTAAAGTAGAAAAGTTATAGTAAGCTAATTTATTATCGTAAAAGAAAATAAATTTAATGTAGCGTAAGTGTGCAGTATTTATAAAGTCTATAGTAGTGTATAGTAATGTCTTAGGCCTTCACATTTACTCACCACTCCTTTACTGACTCACCCAGAGCAACTTCCAGACTTGACTTGTAAGCCTCATTCATGGTAAGTGCCTATACAGAAGTATCATTTAAAAATCTTTCATATATTTAGTGTACCTTTTCCTTTTCTATGTTTAGATACACAAATACCATTGTGTTACAGTTGCTTACAGTATTCAGTACAGCAACATGCTGTACAGGTTTGTAACCTAGGAGCAATAGGCTAGACCATGTAGCTTAAGTGTGTAGTAGGTTGTACCATCTAGGTTTGTGTAAGTACACTCTATTATGTTAACAAAATGGCAAAATTGCCCAACGATATATTTCTCAGAACATATCCCTGTCATTAAACAATGCATAACTACAGATTGTTTTTTAGTAGATACTTTCTTAGATCTTTGGATATTACTTCCATTCCTAGTTTGCTAAGATTTCCTCCTAAAAATAGTAACTGGGACTTGAGAAAGAACATATGGTTTAGTTAAGAGCCTGTATGTTGAAATCAGTCTGCTTTCAAATCCTGGACTTGCCACTAGTAAGCTGGATGACATTGAGCTTCTCTCTGCCACAGGTTTGTTATTTGTAAAATGAAAATAAAAACACATCAGACATTTTTGTGAAGAATAGATAAATTTATAGATATAGAACTTTGAACTATGGAACACAGCTAGCAGTCTTTATTATTATCTAATAGTATTCCCTTTTGAAATAATTTTGTTAGTTTATCTTTACTCTGTTGATTACAGAGTAATTACAGCAATAGAGTTTATATTAGCAAAGCATCCTTGTTTTTGTATTTTTATGTGGTATAATTAAAAAATTACATTGCTAGAAAATATTCTATTATTTTATTGAGTTTGACACATAAATAAAATTGGCATATAATGTTTATTTTTTGTACTCTGGTTGATTTTGGTTTCGAGGTTATGTTAGGATAATACATGGGTTGGAATTTTTTTTTTCTACTTTTTAGAATTGTTTAGATAAGGTAGGGATTAATTTGGGTTTGTCTGGGAAGATTTTTGTTTTGCTCTGTTTTATTTTGGTAGAGTTTTGCTACTACTTTGATGTCTTTTTAAGTTTAAATCTATTCATTTCTTCTGTTTCTTCTTAAACTTAAAAAATTGTATTTATTTTAGAAAATTATCTGTTTATTTCAAATTTTGGTCATGAAGTTGCTACTGTACTTGGTTAAGTTTAAAAAGTTTGTTGTCCATTTTTTGCTCCCAAAATTGTATATTTATGTATTTATTTTTCTTAATTATTTTTGCCAGAGGCTTATCCATCTTATTAGTCTTTAAAATTTTTGTTACTTTTTAGAAATTTTATTATTTTCTACTCTTTGTTACTTTTTCCTTTCTATGTTCTTTTATTTTATATTTTTTCTGCCTTTTAAATTAGGAACTTTGCGTGTTCATTTTGACCATTTTTCTTTTCTAATGTAAGCATTGAAAGATATAAACTTTTTACTAATACTGCTCTAAAACTTCACTGTTAATATGGTAACCATGTGTCCATTTAAATTTAAATTAAATAGATTAAATTAATACATTAAGTAAATTTGAATTAAATTAAATGAATTAAAATTAAATAAAATTAAAATTAATTCCTTAGTTGTTTTAATCACATTTGATTTTAAAGACTACCTTATGTGACTGCACAGATAGAGAACAATTTTATTATTGCTGAAAGTTATATTGGATACAGTTGCTCTTGATCAGCATATCTACAATTGAGAAATGACCTCAAAAGAGAACAGTCTTTTTCTTGATACATTTCATAGGCTGGATTTTTAAAAGAATTTCTTCTCAAATCGTTAGTATTTTATTTTTAATATTTTATTTATTTATATTTATTTTTTATTATACTTTAAGTTCTAGGGCACATGTGCACAATGTGCAGGTTTGTTCAATGGGGAAAGGATTCCCTATTTAATAAATGGTGCTGGGAAAACTGGCTAGCCATATGTAGAAAGCTGAAACGGGATCTCTTCCTTACACCTTATACGAAAATTAGTTCAAGATGGATTAGAGACTTAAATGTTAGACCTAAAACCATAAAAACCCTAGAAGAAAACCTAGGCAATACCATTCGGGACATAGGCATGGGCAAGGACTTCGTGTCTAAAACACCAAAAGCAATGACAACAAAAGCCAAAATTGACAAATGGGATCTCATTAAACTAAAGAGCTTCTGCACAGCAAAAGAGACTACCATCAGAGTGAACAGGCAACCTACAGAATGGGAGAAAATTTTTGCAATCTACTCATCTGACAAAAGGCTAACATCCAGAACCTACAAAGAACTCAAATTTACAAGAAAAGAACAAACAACCCCATCAAAAAGTGGGCAAAGCATATGAACAGACACTTCTCAAAATAAGACATTTATGCAGCCAACAGACACATGAAAAAATGCTCGGTAGTATTTTAAAATCTAACCCTTTAGAACAGCACGGTTCATTTTTTTTTTCCTCTGCTTGATCCATTAATTACTAATGGAAGTATATTTTATTTTATTTTATTTTATTTTATTTTATTTTATTTTTTTGAGACGGAGTCTCGCTCTGTGGCCCAGGCTGGAGTGCAGTGGCCAGATCTCAGCTCACTGCAAGCTCCGCCTCCCGGGTTTATGCCATTCTCCCGCCTCAGCCTCCGAGTAGCTGGGACTACAGGCGCCCGCCACCTCGCCCGGCTAGTTTTTTGTATTTCTTAATAGAGACGGGGTTTCACCGTGTTAGCCAGGATGGTCTCGATCTCCTGACCTCGTGATCCGCCCGTCTCGGCCTCCCAAAGTGCTGGGATTACAGGCGTGAGCCACCGCGCCCGGCCTAATGGAAGTATATTTTAAAAGCTCACCATGGTTGGAAACTTGTTAATTTTTTCTTGTAATCTTGTTAAGTTTTCCTTTGTGGATTTTGAGTCTATATTATAAGATATATACAGATTCAATTCATATTTTCATAAGTCTGTAATTTTTGCTTATCTATTGAGAGGCTATGTTGTGAAATAAATAGTTTCAGGCTTGTTCTATTTTTTTGATAAATTAGTCGTCAGACTATTACATAAATAGCTTCTTTATCAATAATGATCTTTGCATTGAAGTCTATTTTGGCTGTTAACAATTTAAGTATTTTAGTTAATTTTTTAATTTCATCATTTTCACAAAAACTTTTACCATCAATATTTCTTCATTGTTATACTTTAGGTACATCTGTTGTAAGAACCATAGAGTTGGAGTTTTTTAATTCAACATGACTATCTATATTTTAAGTAATTGTTTATTCTGTTTATATTTATTGAGGTTGCCAATATATTTGGAATTATTTTTGTTGTCTTTTTTTGTGGTTTTTATTTACTATACGTATTTTCTACACTTTCTTTTATTTCCTTTCTTGCTTTGTATCAGATTGATCAAACTTTCTTTATTATGTCTTCCTTTAACTGGTTTGAAAGTTTTGACTTCTATTTCTGTTCTTTGCTACCTTTTCGTTTTTAACATGCATATTTGACTCAATAAATTCTAAATTTAACCAATATTTGTATATATTTTTTTCTGCAAGTCTACCTCTAGGGAAAATACCTTCTTTCTGAACTGTAGAATACTTTATCTTTTTTATTTATTCTATTTTTCCATACATTGTGTAATATTTTATTTTCACCTTAATTTTTAAACCTTTTAAAAGTAGTCATTGTGTCAAAAATTTACATTTATAGTCAATACTTTTTCAAATTTATTCATGCTTGCTAATTTATTTCTTCATTCTGGTCTCTTCATGTTCAACGTTTTTCTTCATTAAATTTTTTTTTGTTTTAAATATAGTTCTTTTAAACATATATGCTAATGATAGACATTGCTCTTGCTTGTTTAAAACTGTTTGAAGCTGTTTTTATTTCCTTCTGCTTTTGAATAATTATTTAACTGGGCAAAAAGTCCAGAATTGATGATTATTTTCCATCATTTTGACACTGGTTTTTTTGGGGGACTATTTTGCCAGCCGGGGACCATGCGGCCAATGGCGCCTCTGCTCAAGTTTCACTCAGGATGACTGAGCTAGCTCTGCCCACTCGGCCCAGCAGACTGTGCTTGGCTTATGCTACTGGCCCGGATCTCAGGCCTACCAAGGGCAAGCCAGGTGTGCCCACTACTGCTGCAGGGCAGGCAGCTCCAGGTGCCAGCTCTGTGTGAGGCTGCGGCTAGACTAGACGTACTGCAAGTGGCTTCCATCTTAGGTGCCCACGTCTACACGAGGGGAAAGTGGTGGTGCCCCCAGAACTTGGAGATGCCAGCAACCACAGAACCCCAAAGGTGGTGTTACAGCATGTCACAGCTCTGGCCTGGGGAGCCCCGAGGTGTGGGCTCCCAGAGGGGTTGCAGTTCTTCTCTTCTGGATGCTGGCAGCACAGTGAATGGGCAGAAGGTGTGGGTTTCAGTTCATTTGTTTTACAGCTCATTCAGTCCCTCTGTCCCACTCTGGCCTGTGGCTTCTGGGCTGGCCTGGCTTCCCTGCTGTTTTCTGTTGCATGGGGTGGCCATCTGGTGCCAGTGGAGGACACGGGGCTACACTCTTACAGCAGCTTCTTTGGCACCTGCCTTTTGGTGGGTCCCAGATTCTTGTCCCACATTCAAGAATGAGGTTACATGGATAACCAAAGAGTGAGCAAGGTGGAGAAAAGTTTTATTGAGCAACAGAACAGCTCTTGGCTGGGTGTGGTGGCTCACACCTGTAATCCCAGTACTTTGGGAGGCCAAGGCAGGTGGATCACGAGGTGAAGATATCAAGACCATCCTGACCAACATGGTGAAACCCTGTCTATACTAAAAATACAAAAATTAGATGGGCATGGTGGTGTGCCTGTAGTCCCAGCTACTCAGGAGGCTGAGGCAGGAGAATTACTTGAACCTGGGAGCTGGAGATTGCAGTGAGCTGAGATCATGCCACTGCACTCCAGCCTGGTGACAGAGTGAGGCTCTGTCTCAAATAAAATAAAATAAAATAAAATAAAAAATAAAAGAACAGCTCTTAGTTGAGAGGGGACCTGAGGTGGGTAGCCCCTACCTGAAGGTGGGTAGTCCAAGCATGTGGCTGAGTCTGAGGTTTTTATGAGCTCAGGATGGGGCGTGTGTGCCTATTGGTCCATGGGCAGCACTGGAAAAAGCACCATTTGATTGGCTAAAAGGCATCAGGGAAATTCTCACCCTGGTCAGGGACTTTACCCAGACTGGCAGCTTGGTTTTCAGGCTTTAATTTGTCTTTGGTTTGAAGGTTGAGTTTCACCAGTGACCCACCCTTGTCTGCCTAGGAATTTGTCTGCCTCCTGCTGTGATCAATTTTGTAGATATTATTCTGTTATTATCTAATAGTCATATTGTGGTTCATTGTGGGTCTTTTTTTAAAATCTAAGGTTGCTTATATAATTCTTTGTCATTGGTGTCTAGGATTTATCTATTTATTTTTAATTTGATGTGCTAGTCAACATGAAAAAAATCATGTATTTTTATCAGTTACTGTACTGAAAGTTTTCTTCCTTTAGCTCATTGATTATTGCTTCTCTCATATTGTTACTATTTGCTTTCTGGGACTGCTCCTACAAGCATGTTGTACTTGATCATTCTCACTTCTGTATCTCTTAACCTTTCTTTGGGCTTTTTCATCTCTATCTCTTTGTATTGTATTCTGCATAAGAATCTTATACTAGTTGTTTCTCTTTAGTGTTGTCTAAGCAGCTTTGAAACTCAAGCCATTGAGTCTATTAATTTCAAATCAAGAATTTATTTTTGATTCTATTTAAATTTGTCTATTTTTCCTTCATGCTGTCTTGTTCCTTACACATTTTATGCCTCCTTTTATCTTTTAAAAACATTTAAATACCATCATTTTACAGTCCTTTTCAGATTGTTCTCTTTTTTCAAGTTCCTGGGCTGCTCATCCTTCCCTTTGATAGGTCTGCTATTTTTCATGGGGTATTATTTTCTTGTGTGTTTTGTGAGTTTAGATTTTAAAATAAGTCTAAAAAATCTATGTTTCTATATCTTAACTTGAATATAAACATGAAGTTTCTGAAGCAGAGATCAAAGGTATTATTTCTTACATCAATAACTACACTGGTTCTTCTTGCCCAATTTTTTCACCCTCTGGCACAATATGATGAGAGTGTAGGGCACTCTACATGTACCAGGATCTGTACTGCAGAAAAGGAACTCTGATATTATGATTCTGACAGTTTATATAGGATAGTTTAAACATCTGCCATCCTCCCCTCCTCAGAGTGAGAGAAACTTAATCTTTCAAATGTAAATAAGAAGGGGAAGAGAAAAGAAAGAGTCCTGGGTTCTTACACTTTGGAATGTAAATAAGTGTTTCTAGGCAGAAGATAAGACAGTTGCCTCTGGATTTACAATGCCTGAATGTCTCAGTGTCTCATCCTCCTTTGAAATGTAAACATCCAAGAAGGTATATCTCTAAAAAGTTCTCTAACTGTCTATTCTGTCATCATTTAACTTCCAAGGCTTGGCCTCTGATTTAGCTTCTGGTAAAATTTGCTCAGAAAGCCAGAACCATATAGTAACATGAAAATATTCTTTTCTTGGTTGAGACAGAGTCTCAGTGTGTCACCCAGGCTGGAGTGCTGTGGCATGATTTCGGCTCACTGCAACTTCCATCTCCAAGGTTGAAGAGATTCTCGTGCCTCAGCCTTAGCCTCAGCCCCCTGAGTAGCTGGAGAATGCACCACCATGCCTGGTTAACTTTTATATTTTTAGTGGAGATGGGGTTTCACCATGTTGGCCAGACTGGTTTCAAACTCCTGATCTCAGGTGATCCACCTGCCTCAGCCTCCCAAAGTGCTGAGATTACAGGCATGAGCCACCATGACTGGCCAAAAATACTAATTTACTCACTATAATATCTTCAGTGGAACTCTTCTTCTTCTCACCCCTACCCCAACTGTGCAAATCCCATTTGGCCTAGCTTATAAAAATTTTCAGCCAACATTATTTTGCTTTGGCTTCTTCTGAGTGTCCTAGTGATATCAGTGGGCCAGGGTTTTTTTTTTTTTCATGTTAAATGATTGGGGAGATTTTTATTAAAAGAAAAAAAGATAGATTAATTTGGTTTTCATGCCTTTGTGATTTCTTACCAAAGTTACTTTTTTTTTTTTTTTTTTTTTTTTTTTAACATTGTTGGTATCTAGGGAGAAAATATTCTAGGCAGAAGGAACAGCAAATGCAAAAGCTTGGTGAGATTGTTAGAGGGACAGTGTGGATGGATGGGAGTGAGTGATGGGGATAATAGTAAGAATGAAGAGGAAGTAGAAGGGTAGGCAGATCTTGTAGAGCCTTGTAGGCTAAAGTAAGGGCTTTGGATTTTACTCTGAGTGAAATGGGAAACTACTGGACGCTTTGGAATAGAGGAAGGGCATTATTTGAGTTTTGATTTAGGTGGGTCATATTTACTGCTTGTGTTAAGTTATTTAGATGGATAGCTGGCAGGATCATCGTATTCAATACTGATTTCCTTCAACTGGCCTCCTAGACAAGAAATTGGCTTCTTTTAGAGCTCCATGGAAAACCAAATATTTAAGGCAATCAACTCTAACAGGATGCTGAAATGGCGAAGTAGGTCACTGGTCTGTCACATCATAAATAAGAACTCCAAACCTCGTATACAAATCCCCTGACCACACCAGGTGAAAGGCTGCTGTTCCCCTAACTGAAGAATGCCAAGGTGGTGGAAGAGGATTGAAGACCAATTTCAGCCACGACACAATTACTACCGTTGGATACCTCTGTGATCATACCAGAGTACAGTTTGGTGCTTCCCTCATTAGTAGCTTAAAAGCCCTACAATCCAATGGCTGGAGTTTGATATTCAGTCCCATTAGATCCACAGAATTCAGTGGGCAAAGGTAAACTTACACATATGCTCCTATTCGTTTTGCTATGCAATTCTCTCAATAAATACTGTTGCAGAAAGCCTGATATCTGATTGATTTTATCTGCATGTCAAGGGACCAGAGTTGGAATGAGTAGGAGCAAGGAGACCAATAAAGTGGCTCAGGAAATCACTCAAGTGAGAGATGATAGCTTCTTTGACCAAGGTGGTAAAGGTGGTAAGAAGCAGTCATATTTGAGCTATATTTAGAATGAGGAGCTGATAGGACTTGCTGATGGATTGGATGTAAGAGAAATAGAAGAGTGATAATACTTTCATGGTTCTTGACTTGCCTGATTGGAAGAATCTAGGTTCCATTTATCGAGGGAAAAGAGTATGTGTACTCAATACATATATGGAGTAATAAAGAAAAGAGTGAAACCACTTTGGCAAGATTATGACAGAAATCTGACAGGCAGGGAACAGTGGCTCATGCTTGTAATCCCAGCACTTGGGGAGGCCAAGGTGGAAGGATTGCTTAAGCCCAGAAATTGAAGACCAACTTAGGCAATGTGGTGAGACTCCATCTCTATCAATATTAAAAACAAAAATTAGCCAGATGTGGTGGCTCTGAAGTAGTCATAGCTACTTAGGAGGCTGAGGTGGGAAGTTTGCTTAAGCCCAGGAGTTTGAGATTGCAGTGAGCTATGATTGTGCCACTACACTTAACCCTGGGTGGCAGAGAAAGACCCTGTTTCAAAAAAAAAGAAAAAAAAATCTCATGTAGTTGACTCCATCTTGCTTCTTCTTTTTTTCTTTTTTTTGTTTGAGATGGAGTCCTGCATTATTGCCCGGGCTGGAGTACAGTGGCACAATCTTGGCTCTCTACAACCTTCGCCTCCTAGGTTCCAGTGATTCTCCTGCCTCAGCCTCCCAAGTAGCTGGGATTACAGGTGCCTGCCACCATGTCCAGCTAATTTTTTGTATTTTCAGTAGAGATGGGATTTCACCATGTTGGCCATGCTGATCTCAAATTCCTGACCTCGTGATTCACCTGCCTCAGCCTCCCAAAGTGCTGAGATTACAGATGTGAGCTACTGTGCCTGTCCTCCATCATGCTTCTGACCTCCAAGCTGTCCTTGGTTATTCCTGGGTGTAGGCCAACTTAATTTTTGGAGAAATCTAGTTTGTAGCTTTACCATAAAGCAAAGACTATAATAGCCCTTTCCCAAACTAAACTGCCTTTGTAAAAATCTAATGAAAGGCAACAAGATTAGGATTATGAAAAGGGCCTGAATTCCACTAAAATAGAAATAGTTTCTATAATCCTTTACTGCTCAGGGGTCATGTGACCAGAGGTCACAAGATTTGTGACTATTCCAGTTGTTCCTATAGATAACTTTGCTGTTATAGAACCTAAGATTGTTTTTTTGAGATATCTTTTAGACTGATGCCACCCGAACTTGTGACTCATAACTTGGCTGATCCTGTGGTTCCACCCAGAGGTGGACTAAACTCACAAGGAACATTTTCTATACCATTATGATTTCATTCCCAACAATCAGCAGCACCTATTCCCTAGCCTCATGCCCACCAAGTTGTCCATAAAAACCATAACCTCCAAGCCTTCAGGGAGACTGATCTGAGTGGTAACTCCAGTTCTTCTGTGAGGGCTGGTCTCACAGCAATTAAACTCTTTCTCTCATGCAATGCTGTGGTCTCAGTGGATTGATTCTGTCTGTGCAGCAGGCAGGAAGAATCCATCTGGTGATTACAAAATGCATAGAATATTTTAGAAGAACATGTATAAGCACAAGATTCTGTACCATGATATAGTGTTGGAAACTAAACCATAAGTTTCAGATAGAAAGGGATTATTTTATCACTGTATATCTGGCAAATGATATAGCACCTTGTATATGATACAACCTACACTTCTCCCCTTTCAGTCTCTCTCTCTCTCTGTGTGTGTGTGTACATGTATGTATATATGGTGCATAATATATATTAAATATTGTATATTAAATTCATAGTATAGTGCTTACTGTGTAGTAACCATCTACAAAGGTAGTGATATCTGCCATTAATATAATTATAAATGATCTCCTTTGTCACATTCAGTCCTTGACACAGTTGTCTCTCATGTACTCAATACCAATATCTGATGAGTTTTAAAAAAATTTTTACACAGGGTCTTTCTCTGTTGTTCAGGCTAGAATGCAGTGGCATGATTATAGCTCACTGCAGCTTTGAACTCCTGGGCTCAAGTGATCCTCCCGCCTCAGCCTCTGAAGTAGCTGGGATTATAGATGAACACAACCATGCCTGCCTAATTTTAAAAAATTTTTCATGTAGAGATGGATGTTTCACTATGTATCCCAGATTGGTCTCAAACTCCTGGCCTCAAGCAATTCTCCATTCTTGGGCTCCCAAAGAGCTGGGATTACAGGCATGGGCCACTGCACCCAGCCAAAGTTTTTTGTTAACTCATTCTACACATTTCTTATTTCTATTATCTTCCTTTTATCTCTTCTTCTTCTCGTGCGGTATACTAACCTATTGTGAATCTTTTGATGCTTTCTGTTTTCATAGCTATTATCTGCTAAGGATATTTCAAAATTCTGAGAAATATTCAAGAAAATACAGTATTGCCTATTTTTCCTCTGACTGAACTTTCATTTTTAACCATTTTGCAGTAATTATTGAGTAATTAATTTAACATGGGACCCATAAAAGACATAATGTATCCAAACTTGATACTCCTGGGGCTACAAAGAAAAATAAAAAAGATTCCCCATCTTAGGGAGTATATTAGGGCTATCATAACAAAATACCATACACTGGGTAGTTTACACAACAGTTTATTTTCTCTCAGTTCTGGACACTGGAATTCCATGATCAAGGTTCCAGTATGGTTGGTGTCTTGTGAAGGATCTCCCCTTGGGCAGATGGATGCCTTCTTGCTGTCTACTCATATGACTTCTTTCTGCATGTGTGAAGAGAGATACAGCTGGTTTGTGAACCTTCTTATAAGGGCATTGATTTTAACAGAACAAGGACCCACCTTTCTGACCTCATTTAACCTTAATGACTTCCTTAGAGGTTTTATCTCCAAATATAGCCACACTGTGAGTTAGGGTTTCAACATTCAGTCCATAATAGGGACTTCACTACATGCTAGATTGACGTCTCCCTTTGTCACTTTCCATCACCTTTTTGCTGTTGCATGTGGCTTGGAGAAGTGAAGATAGTAGAGATAACAAAGATAAAGATCCAGGAGTATTCCCTCTGCCTAAGTAAACACATTAAAACTGCTAAAAAAAAAAAAAAATGAATGAGTACCTCCCATCACTGCCTCTTCGGTCACAGATGCTCAAGGACTTCTCTCACTCTCAGTATTGCTACGGTATATACGCTAATCATGGCAGCATAGTCAGACTCAAGTATGATAACGATCACCCAGGAAACTGCAAAACTATTTTTTGCCCAAATGTCAGTTTTCTTGTGTTTTCTTTCCTTGTAAAAATTAGTTTTGTCACAATTGTCAATACACCTGAAAGAAGAGAAACATCTATTTTCCCCCTCAACTATATTCTTTTCTCTCTTCTATTCATTTTGGCAAGCATCCTGACACATTCAAATGGAGTTATAATAAACTTGAGGCTGAAAAAGGAAACCAAGAGAGGAAAAGTGATGAGAAGAGTGTTTTACATTAAGTAGGAAGAAATGATATTAATATATATGTACTCTACAGCCTTTTTATCTTTATACGCTGGATTCCCTAGTGTGTATAACTTCCATAGGAACTCAAGTCCAATTAAAATGATTGCTGTTTCTGTATGAATAGTAAAGTTTAAGAATAGAAACTTTTAAATGAAAACATATATTTACAGTGGTTCTTTGAAAAATTAGTCTTCATTTTCTAGTGAAGGCCAATAAATGAGAACCACCACAAATCAAGCCAACAAAAAAGCCAAAAGGCAAAACAAATGAAAATACAAAACCTCAACCCTCATCCCAAATAAAACCTTACCAACAGCATCAACAACAAATGATAAACCTCACAAATATACATAAATTATAAGATGTCTAACTTTGCTCTTAGTTTTTTGAAGCAGGAACTTGCTCTACAAAGAGCAGGGAACTAGAGCTTCTCTTCAGGATCCTTCAGTGGAGAACAATTGTGAAGAAATTGGACTAGAGACAAGTCAAATTGATTAAAATATTGAAAAGTGAGGGGTGATTATGGGAGAGGCCAAGATGGCTGACGATAAGCAGGTAGTGTGCACCGCTCTCACAGATAGAAGAAAGTGGCGATTAACTACTGTATCTTCAACCGGAACATCCAGGTGAGTTCATCAAGGAAACAACTTGACCCATGGAGAATGGAGAAAAGTAAGACAGGACAGCTGCCCACCCAGGAGTGGCATAGAGCCAGAGGAGGCTCCCCCACTGCCAGGAAATGGTGAGTGAATGAGAGTCCCCAGGGACCCACAGTTCTGCCATGGACCTTTGCAACCCTGGGCTCAGGTGATCCATGCATAAGCCTACCTACCAGGGCTTCCAGACGGACATGGAGAGCTATGTGGAGTCTGGGCAGAGCTGCTGCTCTGGCAAACATGGAATCCTGTGAGCCATGAATTCCCAGGCATCCCAGCATGAGTGACTGGAGCTCCAGCAGTAGGAGAGGTCAGGCTCCCTTCATTCCCCTAGGAAAGTGGCTGAATCCAGAGGCCTGAGCAGCAATGGACTCCAGGCCTCACCTCCACTGTATTTCACAGGATGAGGCCCGCTGGCTTGGGTCTCCAGCCACCCCCTGTCTGGGCTCTTGGGCTGGTAGCAGCTCTGCACTTCCCTGGGATGGAGCTCCCAGAAAGAGAGGCTAGTTACCTTTGTTGTCTGTCATCCCTTGCCACTATAGCCTTCAGGCTCTGGAGAATACTTAGTGTTTAGGTAGTAGTGTAGATCCCCTGTACAGCACAGCCATCCCATGGAAAACTGGCCAGAGTGTTCTCCACATGGGTCCTGGACCTTACTTGCTTCTTACTAGGCAGGGTCTCTCAGCCTGGGATTCCAGCACTGCTAACTTGCCTTAACCTGAACATTTAAGTTGGAGGTGGTCCAGCATTTCTCTAAGGAGGAAATCCCAGAGACAATCCACAACCCCTCTGGAATTGCAGCTGCAGTGGTACCAACCTAACCACTCTTGGGTGTGAAAGAAACAAAGGGCCAGTCACTACACAGGCATCTCCAGCAAACCACAGCCACTATATGGAGAGGAGTCATCTGGGAGCTGCCACCCCTCACTCTTAACCAGGCAGGGCCCCGGCTTTGCACCACAGAACAGCCACCCCACCCACAGCTAAGCATACCCCCTGGTAATGTCTCAGAGTCTCCCTGAGACAACTGGCAGAACTTCTGCCACTGCCACAGCAAAGCCGTGGGAAGAAACGGCTTCTGGGGAAGAAACCAAGAGCCTGAGGGCTTCACCTGAGCTTCCAACACACCACAGTCACCATATAGAGAGGAGCCTGGTCGCTTATCCCTGTGAGTGCCTGCCCCCACACTCCTCAACAAGCGGAGCCAGCAAAATAACTGCCTCATCTCCTGGCTGAACTTTCCCAGTAGCAATGGCTCTACATTTTTCTGAGGTGGAGCTCCCAAAGTCAACCAAAAGCCCCTCTGCTACTGCCACTGCAGTGGTACTGACCTTGCTGTCCTTGAACTGGAGAAGGAGCAAAGACCTTGAGTGCTTTAACCACACCTCCAGCAAGCTGCTGTTGCCCTAGGGAGAAGAGGCCAGTCTGTCTACCTGTTACCCATCCTTGACACCCTCTCATCACCAGGTGGGCCTCCCTAGCTTAAGCCCAAAGCACAGGTGCCCCATCCAGAGCCAATTGCAGTGATTAATAGTGGCTCCACATCTCTTTGGGTTGGAACCCCAAGAGACAAGTGAAAGGCCCTCTGCCATAACCACTGCTGAGGTCCCTTCCCCTGCTGCCCAAGAGTCCCAAGCCAAGAGTTGCAGTCAGCACTCAAGTGGGAGAGGAACCCATACTTTCAGAGCACTGAGAAGCATGGCTGCAATCATGAGGAAATACAGAGGAGCCACACTGTTGATCAAGAGACTACCTACTGGCCACTATGTGTAAGTGCCACCTGCTGGATCACAGCCCAAAATTCAACACCAACAATACTTTACTAATATTTGAAACCAAGGAAAAGAATTCACCTACAAATAAAGACCTTGCACAAAGCCTCAGCCCTCTGAAAACACCCAGAAAAGAAGTATACTAACTGTGCTGAAACTACACTTCAGTTAACAGAACACAAGCCAACACAGATGAAAAAGAACCAGTGCAAGAACTCTGGCAACTCAAAAAGCCAGTGTCTCCAAACGACCTCACTAGTTCCCCAGCAAGTATTCTTTTTTTTTTTTCTTTCTTTCTTTTTTTTTTTTTTTTTAAGATGGAGTCTTGCTCCATCATCTAGGCTGGAGTACAGTGGCGTGATCTTGACTCACTGCAAGCTCCGCCTCCTGGGTTCATGCCATTCTGCTGTCTCGGCCTCCCCAGCAACTGGGACTACAGGCGCACACTGCCATGCCTGGCTAATTTTTTTGTATTTTTAGTAGAGACGGGGTTTCACCATGTTAGCCAGGATGGTCTTGATCTCCTGACCTCGTGATCCACCTGTCTTGGCCTCCCAAAGTGCTGCGATTACAAGCATGAGCCACCACACCTGGCCCCAGCAAGTATTCTTAACCAGACTGAAATGGCTGAAATGGCAGAAATAGAATTCAGAATACGGATAGGAATGAAGATCATTGAGATTCAAAATAATGTCAAAGCCCAGTGCAAGAAAGCTAAGGATCATTAAAAAAATACAGAGGCTGATAGATACAAATGGCCGTTATAAGGATTAACCAAACAGATTTGATAGAGCTGAAAAACACACTGCAAGAATTTTGTAATGCAATCGCAAGTGTTAACAGCAGAATAGGCCAATTGGAGGAATACATTTCAAAGCTTAGAGACTGGCTTGTTGAAATAATTGTCAGACAAAAATGAAGAAAAAAGGATAAAAAAGAGTGAATAAAACCTCCAAGAAATATGGGATTATGTAAAGAGACCAAATCTATGACTCACTGGTGTCCCTCACAGAGATGGAGAGAAAGCAAGCAACTTGGAAAACATATTTTAGAATGTCATATATGAAAGCTTCCCCAACCTCACTAAAGATGTCAACATTCAAATTCAGGAAATCCAGAGACCTTCAGCAAGATACTAAAAAGAAGACCATCCCCAAGACACATAATCATCAGATTCTTCAAAATTGAAATGAAAGAAAAAGTGTTAAAGGCAGCTAGAGAGAAGGGACAGTTCATCTAGAAAGGAAACCCCATCAGGCCAACAGTGGACCTTTCAGCAGAAACCCTACAAGCCAGAGAACATTGAGGGCCTGTATTAAGCATTCTTAAGGAAAAGAATTTTCAACTCAGAATTTTATATCCAGACAAACTAAGCTTCATAATGAGAGAGAAATAAAATCCCTTTCAGACAAGCAAATGAGGGAATTCATTACCACCAGACTTGCTGCTTTACAATAGGTCCTGAAAGGAATGCTAAATATGGAAAGAGAAGACCATTACCAGCCACTACAAAAACATACTTAAGTATATAGACCAGTGACACTATAAAGCAACAACACAACCTAGTCTGCATAATAACCAGCTAACAATATGATGACAGAATCAAATCTGTGTATATCAATATTAGCCTTGAATATAAACGGGCTAAATGCCCCCAGTTAAAAGGCACAGAGTGGCAAGCTGGATAAAGAAGCAAGACCAAATGGTATGCTGTCTTCAAGAGACCCATCTCACATGCAGCAACATTCATAGGCCCAAATCAAAGGGATGCAGAAAAACCTACCAAGCAAATGGAAAACTAGAAAAATCAGGGGTTGCTGTCCTAATTTCAGACAAAAGAGACTTTAAACCCAACAAAGATTTAAAAAGACAAAGAAGGGCATCACATAATGGTAAAGGTTTTAATTCAACGAGAAGACTTAAGTATCCTAAATATGTATGCACCTAACACAGTAGTGCCTGGATTCATAAAGCAAGTTCTCAGAGACCTATGAAGAGACCTAGATTCCCACACAATTAGAGTATGGGACTTCAACACCCCACTGACAGTTTTAGAGAGATCACTGAGGCAAAAAATTAACAGAGATTCATGACCTGAACTCAACATTAACCAAATGGGCCTAATAAAACCCTGCAGTACTCTCTGTTCAAAAACATTCTTCTCATCACCCTATGGCACAACTCTAAAGTGGACCACACAATCAGACATAATCCTTGGCAAATTCAAAACAATTGATATCATATCAACAACACTCTCAGATCACAGTACAATAAAATAGAAACCAATACCAAGAAAATGGCTCAAAACCATAAAATTACATGGAAATGAAACAAGCTACTCTTGAATGATTTTTGGATAAATAGGGAAACTATGGCAGATATAAAGAAATTCTTTGACCAAATGAAAACAAAGATAGAATGTACAAGAATCTCTGGGACACAACTAAGGCAGTGTTAAGAGGGAAGTTTATAGCACTAAATGCCCACATCGAAAAGTTTGAAAGATCTAAAATTAACAACCTAACATCACACCTAGAGAAACTAGCAACACAAAAGTGAACCAATCTCAAAGCTAGCAGAAGACAAAAAATAACCAAAATTAGGGCTGAACTGAAGGAATTTGAGATGTGAAAACACCATACAAAAGATCAATAAATCCAGGAGTTTGTTTTTTGAAAGAATAAATAAGATAGATAGACTGCTAGCTAGACTAATAAAGAAGAAAACAGAGAAAATCCAAATAAACACAATCAGAAATGACAAAGGGGACATTACCACCAAACCCACAGAAATACAAATAACCATCAGAACTACTATGAACACCTCTATGCACACAAAGCAGAAAACCTAGAAGAAATGGATAAATTCCTAGACACATACAACCTCCCAAGAGTGAACCAGGAATCCCTGAACAGACTAATAGTGAATTTTAAAATTGAATCAGTAATAAAAATCCTACCAATCATAAAAAGCCCAGGACCAGACAGATTCACAGTTGAATTCAACTAGATGTATAAATAAGAGCTAGTACCACTCCTACTGAAACTAATCCAAAAAATCGAGGAGCAGGGGCTTCTCTGTACCTTATTCTATGAGACCAGCATCATCCTGATACCAAAATCTGGCAGAGACACAACAAAAAGACCAACATCCTTAATGAAAATAGATGCAAAAATCCTCAACAAAATAGTAGCAAACTGAATTCAGCAGCACATCAAAAATCTAATCCACCATAACCAAGTAGGTTTCATCCCTGGGATGCAAGCTTGACTCAACATATGCAAATCAATAAATGTGACTCAACACATAAACAGAACTATAAACAAAACCACATGATTATCTTAATAGATGCAAAAAAGCTTTCAATAAAATTTAACATCCCTTTATGTAAAAACCCTCAAGAAACTGGACACTGAAGGAACATGCTTCAAAATAATAAGAGCCCTCTATGACAAACCCACAGCCTGCATCATACTGAATAGGCAAAAGCTGGAAGCAGTCTCTTTGATAACTAGAATGAGACCAGTATACCCTCTCTCACCACTCTTATCAAGCATAGTACTGGTAGTCCTGGCCCAAGCAGTCAGGCAAGAGAAAGAAATAAAAGGCATCCAAATAGGAAAAGAGGAAGTCAAATTATCCCTGGTTGCAGATGACATGATTCTATACCTAGCAAACACTACAGTCTCTGCCTAAAAGCTTCTTGATCTGATAAACAACTTCAGCAAAGTTTTGGGATACAAAGTCAATGTACAAAAATTAGTAGCATTCCTATATACAAACAAATGTAAGTGGAGAGCCAAATCAGGAACATAATCCCTTTTACAATTGCCAAAAATAGAATAAAATAACTAGGAATGTAGCTAACTAGGGAGGTGTAAAGTCTCTACAATGACAATTACAAAACACTACTCCAAGAAATCAGAGATGACATACACAAATGGGGAAACATTCCATGTTCATGGATAGGAAGAATCAGTATTATAAAAATGACCATATTGCCCAAAGTAATTTACAGATTCAATGCTAATCCTATCAAACTACCAATGATATTCTTCACAGAATTAGAAAAAAACTATTCTAAAATTTATGTGGAGCCATAAAAGAATCCAAATATTCCAGACAATTGTAAGCAAAAAGAACAAAGCTGGAGGTATCATGTTACCTGATTTCAAACTATACTACGAGGCTGTAGTAATGAAAACACTGATACAAAACAGACACATAGACTAATGAAACAGAATCGAGGCCCAGAAGTAAAACTGTACACATAAAACTATCTGATCTTCAGCAAAACTAACAAAAACAAACCATGGAGAAAGGACTCCCTATTCAATAAATACTGGTGGGATAACTGGCTAGCAATATTCAGAAGATTGAAACTGGACCTCTCTCTTACACCACATACAAAAATAAACTCAAGATGGATTAAAGACTTAAATGTAAAACCTAAAACTATAAAAACTCTGGAAGAAAACCTGGGAAATACCATTCTGGGACATAGGACCTGGCAAAGATTTCATGACAATGATGCCAAAAGCCATTGCAACAAAAACAAAAATTGACAAATTAGATCTAATTAAACTAAACAGCTTTTGCACAACACAAGAAACTATAATATCAATAAAGATACAACCTACAGAAAGGAGAAAATATTTGCAAACTATGTATGTATCTGACACAGGTGCAATATGCAAAATTGATACAGAACATAATCAAATTTACAAGCAAAAAACCAAACAATACTATTAAAAAGTGGGCAAAGGACATACATGTCAAAAGACATACATGTGGTCAACAAGAATATGAAGAAATGCTCAACATCACTAATTATTAGAGAAATGCAAATCCAAACCACAATGAGATACCATTTCATACCAGTCAGACTGGCCACTACTAAAAAGTCAAAAAAATAACAGGTCATGGTGAGGTTGAGGAGAAAGGGGAATGCTTATACACTACTGGTGGGAGTATAAATTAGTTCAGCTATTGTAGAAAGCAGTGTGATGATTTCTCAAAGAACTTAAAACAGAATTACCATTTGACCCTGCAATCTCATTATTGGGTATATACCCTAAATAATAAAAATCATTATACCATAAAGACACATGCATATGTATGTTTATTGCAGCTCTATTCACAATAGCAAAGACATGGAATCAACCTAAATGTCCATCAGTGGTATACTAGAAAAAGAAAATGTGGTATATATATGCCATGGAGTACCATGCAACCGTAAAAAAGAATGAGATCATGCCCTTTGCAGCAACATGGATGGAGCTAGAGATCATTATCCTGGGAACAGAAAACCAAATACCATATGTTCTTACTTATAAGTCAGAGCTAAGCAATGAAAACACATGAACACAAAGGGGAACAACAGACACTAGGGCCTCCTTAAGGGTGGAGGGTGGGAGGAAGGAGAGCATACAAAAATACCTATTGGGTACTGTGCTTACCTGGGTGACTAAATAATCTGTACACCAAACCCCTGTGACACAGTTTACCTATACAACAATTCTGTGCATGTACCCCTAAACCCAAATACAATTTAAAAAAGAGAAAAGCGAGGAGTGATTACATCAAGTATGAAACTCCTGTGTCTGGGAGAATTTGGCTGATTTCTGGCCAAGGCAATCCAAGGACCTCCACCTTTGGATCCTGTGATTTAGGCAGAGCACACTCTTAGGGAGCTTAATGCATTAGATGGCAATGATAAGTTTAATTCTCTAGGATAGGTCCTGATTAAACTCTCCATTGAGCCTCATCTTGGCAAAATGACAATAATGGGGTGTATTTTTTATGAGAGAGATCCTGTCTATACCATCTCTGCTGCTACCTGCTTTCATTGGTGAAGGAAAGTGGAATATATCCGTTGAAATTTTGCTGGAAACCGATTTTCTGATTATGTATCCCTTTTATCAGTGTTCCAATCCTGGAATGATTCTAGAATGGGTAGAGAAGAAGCCGAGATTCAATTTTGTGAGCAGAAAGATTCAATATGGCTACACTAAGAATGACTTATGAAGCCAAAGTTTAGCTCAAAGGGATTCTTATTAATTCTGGATTTCCAGAAAATTATTGACACAAGTGTTTACTAACACTGGACCAGATAATAATTTGGATGTTGTTATCTCCCTCTTGGCCTTTGGTGTATACCCAAATGATGCTCTCAGAAGGAAAAGAGAAATATTCTTACCATGAAAGGCATAATGCACTTATCCACAAACTGTCTGTTAATTGTTTTTTTAGTAGCAAGATATGAAGTGCTCCTCTCCTTCCTTTGTGTTTGGTGAAAAGCAGGGGGTGACTAAGGCCATGCCTTTAGCAGAGATGGCTCAGGTTCAAACACTGTCTCTGCTCAGGTGTACTTGAATCTGAGCCATCTCTGCTAAAGGCATGACCTTAGTCACCCCCTTGAAGTTGCTTCTCTTTGCCTCCAAGAAAGTATAATGTGATAGGCAGATTGTTCTTGTAGACAACTGAATTAAATTACATATATCCCATGAAGCTGCTGGCTGCATCACTGCTTTCCAGGAAACTTTGGAGTCTCTGGTTGTTGAAGTAATGAAACAACCTGATATCTTCAGCCAGTTGGACCCCTTAAATTATTATATGCTGAACATGATCCACCAAATCTCTAGGCCGTTAGCTGCTGTTATCATCTCCATACACAGTATGGAGATGGTCCACATCCTCCCAAGATGGCCTGATATGACAATGGAAGTAGATATAGAAGGATACATTCTAATTATGGTGTTGGAGACTATGGCAGTGGCTATAGCAATGGAGGCTATAGTAGTGGAGGCTATGGTGGCACTACTCCACCCTGTCAGGAAGGATATGGTGGAGATGGTGGTGGAGATTATAGAGGACATAACTGAGGTGGCTATAGCAGTAGCTCTGGTGGAGATTACAGAAGGTCTGGTGGAGGCTACAGAGGATCTGGGGGATGCCAGTGAGAATGTAGAAGGGGGAGCTATGGAAACGGCTGCTTTGGACAAGGAAAAGGAAGTGGTGGCCATTAAAGCTTGGTTATGTCAGTGCCTGTGCATAGACAGTTAAAAAAAAGAAAACTACTTGTTTTTTCCAAGATATTTATTTTTCATCAAAAACTAAACCCGTTTTCCACACATTCTGTGGTTCATTGTAGTTTAAGGAAACCAAGCATAGATGCATTAGTGATTTTATTTATATTATGTAAAATATAATCTTTTATAAAAATACCACAGTTTGTATTTTTTCTTTAAAGAGTAAAGATTTGCTTTTAAAGTTAATTTGATATTTTCTTGGCTTTCATTTAATATGTTAGAAAATACAGTATTATACTGAATTAAAAAAAAGAAATTTCAGTTATTCAACATGCAAAAGCCTGGAGTGAATTTATAGCATATAAAAGGCATTAAGACCAGCTGTTCTTAATTTCCATGACAAAGCAAAATAAAAATAAACAAAATTAAAAATGGGGCTGGGCATGCTGCCTCACACTTGTAATCATAGCACTTTGGGAGGCTGAGGCAGGAGGATTGCTTGAGGCCGAGAGTTCAAAACCAGCCTTGGCAACATAGCGAGACCCTGTTGCATTAAAAGTATTGGGGGCTTACTGTGGGCTAGGTGCTGTGCTAGGTACTATATACAAATTATCTAAATTATCTAATTTAATTGTCACAATAATTCTGATTAGGTATTTTTACTATCCTTATTTAATAAATGTAGAAATTTGAGTCTGAGAAGAGTTAAGAAGCTTATGAGAAGTTACATATATAAACAAAGCTTGGAGGTGTTGTGAGTTCAGTTCCAGACCACTGCAATAAAGTGAAGATTACAATAAAGCAAGTCACAAATTTTATGGTTTAGAGAATGGCGTGAGCCAGTTTAATATTTTAAAATCACTATAGATATTGTGTATTGGGAGTAGAGGGTGGTGGTTACTGAGTGAACAGTGAAATCAGTTACATCTGTTGCAATATTGTGGGTAAGGGATGTTGGTGACTTGGTCTGCTGTTGGAGATGGAGAGAAGTGGGTAGATTTAAGATATGTATTTTTAGGTAGTATTGATGGAATTTGGTAATGGTTTGGTTGTGAGTTAGTGGCAGAGAAGTTGAAGAAGTTATCAAGGCAAGCCACTAGACTTTTGAGAAGAAAAACTAGGTTGATGGATGTGTCATTTGCCGATATGGGTTAGATTAGAAGATGAAGTTTGAGATCCCTGTGTGATGTACAGGCAGATATGTTACGTAGGTAGTTAGAGATGTAAATTTGGAATTTAGAGGATAATTTTGGGTTGATGATACACATTTAAGAGTTGTTGGCATGTAGATAATATAAAGCCATGGAAGTGGTCAAGATTTCCTAGGATGAGAATGTAGATTGGGGAGATGATTAGAAACAAGTTCTGAGCAGTTCCAATGTTTAGAAATATGGAGGAAGAGCAGGCAAAGGGGGCAGAAAAAAAAAGCTAGATGGGTAGGAGGAAACAGAAAGAATATAGAGTTATGGAAGCTGAGAAAAGAGAAGAAGGAAAGATAATTCAGTTCCACTGAAAACTTCTGAGAGGCCAAATAAATTGAGACTCATAGAAAATTATAGCTAAGTTTTATCTTTGCGAGGATAGTTTCAATCTAATGATGAGAGTAAAAGCCCCAGATTGGAGCAGGTTGAAGAGTGAACTGAGTTTCATTACCAGCAAAATTGCAGATAAAATGTCCCAAAAAAATCTCTGGTATAAGATATTTACAAATACTTGATGGAATAACAACAATATTTTAAAATCCTAAGTGAGCTCACAAATAAGTAAGGGAAACCTGTGGGGGCCAAAAAAGAAGACGAGTTGGAAATAGAATTGTAAGTGGATGCTGATATCATAGCTATCTAGAGGGCATTTGCTAATTATGGTAATCCTGTTTTAATGACCAGGCAGTGGTGGAGAAAAAGCCTTGTATATATACAGATGGGAAGATATTTCTGAGAACCCACATAAAGCCAGAAATTATGATTAACGTGAGGGTAGAGGTAAAAAAGAATGTCTCCCTGTCAAATAAGGACGATAAGCAAGACAACTTGGCAACAAGGTATGTTAGATTGGGCTCTCAGTAGAAAACAATAGAAGTATCTGCTTTGAAAATTGATAACCACAAAGGCTACCCTGATATCACTTTCAAGTTAAAATTTATGTCATTTTTTTTTTTTTTTTTTTAAACGGAGTTTCACTCTTGTTGCCCAGGCTGGAGTGCAATAGTGCGATCTTGGCTCATCGTGCAACCTCTGCCTCCCAGGTTCAAGCGATTCTCCTGCCTCAGCCTCCCGAGTAGCTAGGATTACAGGCATGCACCACCATGCCCAGCTAATTTTGTATTTTTAGTAGAGACAGAGTTTCTCCAGGTTGGTCAGGCTGGTTTCAAACTGCTGACCTCAGGTGATCCACCCACCTCAGCCTCCCAAAGTGCTGGGATTACAGGCATGACCCACTGTGCCCAGCCAAAATTTACATCATTTTTGTAGCCTGAGCAGTCTAGACTGAAAACAAACAAACAAACATAAACAAAACTTTAGGTAGTTCCAATTTGAAAGCACTCGGGTGATTGGCAGAAGAAATGCATATCATCTTTCACTGAATGTAGCTTCAACCCAGGCTTCATGGAGTTACCTAAAAAAAGCTTTAATAAAACATGAATTGAGAATGAAAACTACAAAATACTTGAGAAATAAATCACTATAAGTGAGACTTACCAGAAAATATCACTAAACACTTTATATAATATTTAAAATGTTTAAATAAAGTATGTACTCGCTAATATAAGAAAGGAATAAGATACAATTAAAAAGATGGGGCAGAATAGGAAATAAAAAATACAAAATAGAACTAAAAAGGAAAATTATAATAACTAAAAAGTAGATGGTTTAAATGAAGATTAGACAAAAGAAAATTATAAATTAATGAAATAAAGAATAGAGTTAAAGATATTATCACAAAGAGATGAAAAGCATGAAAGAGTGGTTAAAAGATATGGACATTAGAATGACAAGAGCTGATATGACCCATTGGAGTTCCAGAAGAAGAGACTAGAGTTAATGTGGCAGAAGCAATTTTTAAGTCCTGGATGAAAAATTTCCAGAATTGATGGAAGACATAATTCTCTGTTTCAGGGAGCACAAAAATTCCAATCAAGGAACGTAAATAGAAAAAGGAAAGATAAAAAGTTAGTAAGCCAAGTATCCAATTTAAGATGTTAGAAAAAGGGCCGGGCGCGGTGGCTCAAGCCTGTAATCCCAGCACTTTGGGAGGCCGAGGCGGGTGGATCACAAGGTCAGGAGATCGAGACTATCCTGGCTAACATGGTGAAACCCCGTCTCTACTAAAAATACAAAAAACTAGCCGGGCGCGGTAGCGGGCGCCTGTAGTCCCAGCTACTTGGGAGGCTGAGGCGGGAGAATGGCGTGAACCCGGGGGGCGGAGCTTGCAGTGAGCCGAGATCGCGCCACCGCACTCCAGCCTGGGAGACACAGTGAGACTCCGTCTCAAAAAAAAAAAAAAAAAAAAAAAAAAAAAAAAAAAAAAAAAAAAAAAAGTTAGAAAAAGGACAGAATAAATTCAATACAATGGAAAAAAGGAAGTAACAGAAACAATATTGATCAAACAAACAAAACATAGAATAAAGAGGATCAATAATGACTGAATTTTATTTGATAAGATTAAGGTAAATAACTTCTGGCATGTTTGATTTCAAAGAGGGTGGAAGGAAGAGGAGGAGGAGGAGGAGAGAGAGAGAGAGAGAGAGAGAGAGAGAAGCATAAATAAGCACAGTCAGAAATGAAAAATGGGAACTACTTTAAATATATTAGGGGTTGATAGGCTCAAACGAAAGGAAGGAGCAAGGCTATGTGTAAATGGTTTAGACGTGGATGTGGCAATGAACTTGTTTCCTTGGAAGCAATAAAGATAAGATAGATGTTGAATATTTGTCCCCAAACCATTATCTGAAGGTATTTCCTGGATCCTAAATAGAGGCTACTTCTCTGTGTCAAAGTGACTTAGAACCTCCAGACAAGAGTGGGATATTTCATTTTTACTGATAGAATTTCAGAAGCAAAGTCTCTGATTGTCTTTGATTTTATAGAACAAAGTTTCTCAGTAAGAAAGCAGTAGGCATTCAAAGAAAGGGGTTGTGATGATACTTTATAATGGCAGCATGTCCTTGGGAGAAATAGTATTTCCTTTTAACTTTCCAGCCAGCTTTATCTGGGCCTATTATTCCAGCCTGATGAATGTCAGGGCAGATTTTTGGTGTCTGAATTTATTTTTACTTTCTCACCCCAAATCTTGTCTCAAGGTCTCTGCTCATTATTTGAACACTCAAGGAGAATTGAGAAAATTCCAGAATACTGACTATAGTGTTTTTAAAATGAATAGTTTCCAGGAACTGGTAAACTTAATGTTGTCTCTTAGCAATAGTCTAGTTTAGATTAGAAATTCATCGATACCCTTTTCTGATAGGACTTTTTAGATTGCTAGAGCAGGAAAATTATTCCACATGAAAATATTGTAAGGTACTTTCAAGCACAAAAATCACTTTAATGTGGATTATTTCATTTGAGTCAAATTATGAGTTTCCTAATTTTCATATTAGCAATCGAGGCTAAGAAATGCTAAATAGCTTGCCCAGAGTCAGCTAGCTGCTGAAAATTACTGTCTGTAAGGTCAATGATCTGTCCATTGTTCTAAGCTGCCTCCAAGTTCAGTGAATTCCTGGAATTATTAGACTTTTGGGAAAACATTTTCAAAGAGAGTGGTTAAGATCAGTTTGGGAAACAATTGCCTTTTCTGTCTCTGTGTCTCATCCCCCCTCAAATTTATTGATGTAGAAGTCTAATTTCAGTTAAATTTCCAAAATAAAAATACTTATGGTTTCTTTACTTTCTTGGGATTTAACCTTTTCATAATTTTTTTTCCAGAAATTTTAAACTTCGAATTTTTACATTAATGTTTAGGGTAATGAGTGAGGGAACACAAATAAATCATGAAATATGTATTAGTTTTCTAGAACTGCTGTAATAAATATCACAAATTAAGTTGTTTAAACAGCAGAAATTTATTTTCTCACAATTCTGGAAGCTAATAGTCCAAGATCAAGGTGGTTGGCAATGGTTGGCAAGGTTGGTCTCTTCAGGACCTCTCTCCTTGGCTTGCAGATGGCTGTCTTCCCCTTGTATCGTTACATGGTCTTTCTTCTGCATCTGTGTCCTAATCTCCTTTTCTTATAAAGTCACCAGCCATATTGCATTAGGTCCCACCCTAATTACCTCATTTAACTTGATTTCCTCTTTAGAGACCCCATCTCTAAATATAATCACATTCTGAAGTACTGGGAGTTAGAATTTCAACATATTAGTTTGGGTGGGGGGCAGGGGAGACACAATTCAGTCCATAACAAATGTGTTTTTCATCATTGTTTTCTTGGAGTCTGTCAGTGTTTCTAGAATTTAGTATTTGTTAAATAAAGAAGTGAAAGCTAGATTATCAGTGTTGGAAAACTTTGAAGACTTAAAGTGAAAATTGCAAGACTAGTTATACAACTAGTCAGTTAAATGGCAGATTAGAACTTCTGTACAGTTGGTCTTTAATTTATAATGGTTCTATTTATGATTTTTTTGACTTTACAATGCAATATTTTCAACTTATGACCAATGCACACTGTGTTGCCTTTCTCTTTTTAAATAAGATAAAATTGCCATGATTCATTAGACTGAAAGATTTTATTCAAATGGCAGAATGTATTTATTGTCTTTGATGTACAAAGCTTTTTCTTAGAAGTTTTTCATTTTAAAACAAATTTACATTCTAAATTTTAAAATATTATATATAAATATATAAACACACACATGCATATACTATATCCCTTCAAACTGGAGGTGTAACTGAGTAATAATTTCTTTTAAGGTAGCTCCAATTAGGACACAATGGAGACAGCATGGGCTTTAGAATAAAGTGCATCTGTGGTTGTATTATTCACGCTATATAATTTTAGTTATTTAAGCCTTGATGAACCTGTAAAATGTGAAAAATAGTATTTTATCTTAAAGAGTTGTAGCAAGGATTAAATAAGATGTTTATAAAGTGCCTAGAACATTTACCTGATTGATATTTACTAAATAAATGGAAGCTATTATTTTAAGTGATTATTAACAAATTTATTTTCATAAGAATTACAAAGCAGTATGTCTTTGTTATCTTATTACAAGAATTGTTATTTGAAAAAAGAATATAAACAACATTTTATGGCCTTTAAAGTAAAATCTAACTAATTTCTCTTAGAAATCTATAACAAAACCATTTCCTCCAATGGCAACAAGTGGCACTATGATTTCTTGTGTTAATTAATAGGGCTTATTCTGGATTTGATCTTTCAACATGATTAGATTGTACATTTTGTAGAGGCATGTTAAATCTATCAGACTTAAAATGCCTAATGAAGTTAAAAGACCTTTAAATGTTCTCAAATACTTTGTCCTTCATGTGTCTCACTTTAAAGCAACTCAAAACACCATACCAACATTTTATTTTTCAAGTGGATTAATTTAGGGTCTGATGGTTTGTAAGGTAAAATTTGTTCTTTTACTTAAAGAGGAAGGGATCTTTTAAAAAACAAAGCCACAAGTTGTAAACAATGGGTTTTAGAGTCAGCAGACATATATATGGCTTTGGGCAAGTTGTTTAATACCTCTGTGCGTAAAATGTCTCATCTGTAGATTAGAGGCATTGTACATATTATATAGAGTGATGTGAGAGTAATGGATGGAAAGCCTCCGTGGTTTCCTCCATCAATGGTTTTGTCAATCCCAAAATTTTTATAGAGTGCCCATTGTGCTAGGTTCTAAAAAAGTAATTTGTGTGTTTAAAATAAAAAATAAAAATTAAAACTATATACAACTTTTAGGAATATGTCTCTTTTTAAATGAGGTGTGCCTGTTCTGATTAGTGCTTTGAATCTTTTTTTTTTTTTTTTTTTTTTTTTGAGACGGAATTTCCCTCTTGTTGCCCAGGCTGAAATGGAGTGATGCAACCTCGGCTCACTGCAACCTCCACCTCCCAGGTTCAGACAATTCTCCTGCCTCAGCCTCCTGAGTAGCTGGGATTGCAGGCACGGGTCACCACGCACAGCTAATGTTTTGTATTTTTTAGTAGAGACGGGGTTTCACCATGGTGGCCAGACTGGTCTCAAACTCCTGACCTCAGGTGATCCACCCACCTCGGCCTCCCAAAGTGCTGGGATTACAGGCATGAGCCACCACGCCCGGCCAGTGCTTTGAATCTTGAGAGTCCTATCACAATGGGATTTTTTGTGGCTCTTCTCCAGTGTTATGGCTTCTCCTGGATTTGTCCAGGAGATGGGAGAGTCCAAACCCTCTCAAAAACAGGTCTGGAGTCCATTTCTGCTGGTTTCCTTGTAACTGTTTCTCCCCACCATCCAAAATGGTTTACCTTAAATATTTTAACTACTTCTCTTTGCAGATAGTATTTGTCCTGCTTTCAAGATATTGAATTCCTCAACATCATATGCTATTTAATAATTACCAGGTACAGCGTTTTTGGTAGAATTTGTAGATGTTGGTCTATCATTGTTTTAGTACAGTTTTATTCCCCGGATTTATGTTGTTTTATCTGTTCTTTTTCTTATTTTATTTTTGTTTAATGTTTTAAATTCAACCTCCTAATCCTTTTTATTCTCATGGTTATATTTTATTTTTAACCTTATAAACAAAGTTATAAATCTTCTCAGCAATGGTTCTGGAAAGTACAGTTTTTGCTGAGAAAGGCAGTATACACTATTAGGTTGCTGCAAAAGTAATTGTGGCTTTTGCCATTAAAAATAACTACAAGAACTGCAATTACTTTTGCACCAACCTAACCTTCTAGTAAATGTATTAGAAGCATAGTTAACAGGTAGCTGCTGCATTCCTTTCCACCAGCTGTCTCATGAAGATAGACCAGAGATCTTTTCCAGAAAATCACCTCCTGCCTACCATTTTTCTTTTGGATTGAATCATGCCATTGGCACAGTGTCTTCAAAATCTAATGGTTATATATGTCGTGTGTGTGTGTGGGTGTGTGTGTGTTCATGTGTGTGTGTTCACAATGTTCAGTTTCCAATGAGAGGCCAGTGTGTGGGATGTCAGAGAGTAGCACTGCTACATTAAAGCAAGTGTGCCTTCTGCACTGAAAGGTCAATTCCTGTTTGAAGAAAGTAAACCTCTGTATCTTTTGAGTCACCTGGAATGAAGTTTTTTAAAGAAACCCTTCTTGAAAGTAATGAAATATCTATGGGAAAGAGCAGCACCCTTATTGGCTGCCCCTCTATTCTGCCCCTAGGAGGACCATGCTCTCTTAACCACTTCCAAAACTCCTTGTGTGTCAAGCCCTCTTGGATGTTCATGTGACATTGCCAGTCACTATAGTAATTGTAGCTCTCCTGGCTTCTGGCAGTTAAATGTTGCCGCATTGCCAAATCTATGATTATCTATCCTTTCATTGTCATTGGACACAAAGAAGAGCCACTACTGAATTTCTTAGTAATGTTGGTCTATGACTATCTGTCCTTTCATTGTCATTGGCCACAAAGAAGAGCTACTACTGAATTTCTTAGTAATGTTGGTGACCTTTTTACTAGTATTTTCTTAATGGCCTTGGTGAATGATGTTCCCTGGGCCTTTTTATGGGATATAATCCTGGGTCACCTTGCATTTTGAAATATAATCATTCCAGTATGCTCACTTCCCTCAACCTCTTTCTTCATTCCTGCTTCTACCATCTCCCAGAGAAACACAGGCATTTCTGCTTTACTGAAGGTTACCTAGTTTTTTTCCTGTGGTTCTAAGAGCCAACCCAACAAAAAGTTTGCCCCATCCATGGAGGTGCCAGTTAAGGTATTAAATCCTATGTCTGTTTCTAAATTAATGAATTCTTGCTTATCTATCCCAATATTCTAGCCCTTTTATCAAGCACCATCAAAATCTAATCCTGGGTTTATTTCCTTGCTCCTGCCATTACATGGCAGTTAGTTTTTAAATAATTCTTTAGATGTATAGTTTCTTTCGTCCCTGGCCAGGCTCAGCAAGTCATCACTTAGGTTATGCTAGAATTTAACTCTATTTACTGGCTTGGTAGCCAGAAGAGGTGGGCACAGCTCTTGTTGGGGGCATACATGTTGCTCTGTGGAGGAGAAGATTTATCCATATTCCACTGGCCACAGTTTGGACATCTGGCTGCACCTAGCTCCAAAGGATCTTGGTAGTAGAATCTAACTCTGCCTAAGTAAGCAAAGGTAACAGGATTGGTGAGTGTTAGCCAATTTCCACCAAAATGTATCTAGGTTTTAAAAGGGTGTATTATCCTGAAAAGAAACTGATATTTTACCACTCTTTACATACTGCCTTTTAGCCATAGAGCAATTCCACTGGGATTAACTTTTTTTCTTGCTCAGCTATAGCTGCAAATGTTTTGGTCAGGGATAACTTCTACCAGCGCTTGCACTCCTACCCCTGTTCACTCCATTTCAGTATATGTTTTTCCAGTTTATGTTTTTAGATTGCTTGAATTATGTTTTATTTCTGTTGTGTTTCCAAAAGATTTTTGATTTTGTTAGCATTTTTTTTAAGTTGGAGTTAAAATTTTCCGCTGTAAAACACATTGAGATAGTAGGTGAATGAAGTAAAATTATTGAACATAGAGTGAATATCATATAATGGGATATAATGTTCTTGAAAAGTTGGTTCTACATAAAATTATACTTTGCCATTGGTGAATATTTAAAAATTGGAGATTTGATACAATGGTAAAAACAAAATAGAGAAGGCTGGTGAAGAAATATAAATAGCTGGAAGAGGTTGTACACTTTGAGTTATATTTCATAAACATACTCTTGAAAAAATTAGGGCTTACTTTGTTGTTCTTGTAATGATTCACACACACCAAAGAACAGCTTGATAAAAGACAAAACAAAGAGAAATCATTAGTTATGAACATATTCCTTCCAAATGTAGTAAGGCATACTTTAGCAGGCAGCAAACCTCATTTCTGATCACAAATCATTTAAGAAAAAATATTCTTTCATTTACAGAATTCTGCTTACTATTTTAATCATTTGACATTTAAATATGGTTTACATCATCAATGAGATTTTCTATGAAGTGTAGCAATACTTTAATTTTTTATTTCACACATGAAGAAACAGAGGTGTTGAGAAACTGTGTAGCACATTTAAGAGTCACACAAGTCTGGATTGGAATTCTAATTAATTGCAAATGACTTTCAATCATAAAGTTTTCACATATCACAGAGAAACTTATCATAGAATATTAAAGTTGGGGGTGATCTTAAAGAGGTTCTGCCTTTCATAATTGAAGAAATAAACCTCAGAGAGACTAAGCAACTTGACTATTACACAGCTAGATTACCCACTTAACACAGGGCTGTGTTCTGTGTTCTGTGTAACAAGTACTGTGTTTTAAGTTGAAGTCACAATTACTATTGGCTAGTTATTGTGATAAATTCTGAATGAACAACAATGAATTCTTCACCCAAGGGACTCACAGTCTGATGGAGGAGATTGACATCTTAAAGGGTATTCAGAGAAATCATGCTGCAGTAGATAAAAAATTAGTGACAGATCTTAAGAAAAGAAATGTTCTAATCAAATGTGTATTTTATAAAGATTACACTGACTATTATGGATAATTTTTTCAATTCTGTTTTTTTTCACATCTTCTTTTCTATAGGAATCATTTCCTGATACCATTCGTTTATTATATTTCCCCCGTTGTATATTGTCATAGCATTATACTTTGCCTAACAACTTACTTAACTTGTCCAAAAAGAAAACCTTTTTATCTTCCCTCCTTCTTCTTCTTTCTTCTTCTTCCTTCTTCTTTCTTCTTCTTCTTCCCTCTTCCTTCTTCTTCCTCTTCCTTCTTCCTGTTTTTGAGAGAGGGTCTTGTTCTTTTGCTAGGGTTGGAGTGTAGTCGCATGATGAAATCTCACTGCAACCTTGGACTCCTGGCCTCAAGTAATCTTCCTGCCTCAGCTTCCTGAATAGCTGGGACTACAGGTACATGCCACCATGTCTGCCTTTTTTTTTTTTTTTTTGGTAGAGACAGGTTGCCAAGGCTGATATCAAACTCCTGACCTCAAGCCATCCTCCTTCTTTTGCCTTCCAAAGTGCTGGGATTACAGGCATGAGCCATTGTGCCTGACCCAAAAGAAAACTTTTGATTTCTCTTTTGATATCCTCTTATTTCTAACTTTCTCATCCCGGGTATTGGCACCACCATATACCCAGGTTTCTCATGCTAAACTCTGATAAGTCATTTTTGATTCCACTTTCTTTTCATCCCCACATCTAATCTATCATCAAGTCTCACTGTCTCTAACTCTAAATATAACTTGACCATATTTATACTTCTTGCATATGCCACCGCTACTGCTGTAGCCCAAGCCACCATGATGTCTTGCTTAGATTGCTTTAGGAGTTGACTTACTGGCCTTCCTAATTCTACTTTTGCTCCTGGTATCTATTTTTCCCACAGCAGTCAGAAGTCTTCTTTAAAAATGTAAATTTGATCACGTCATTTATCTGTTTTAAACCTTCCAATGGTATTCTACTATACTTAGGATAAAAATCCAAATCTTTCGACATGCTCTGTAAAGATATACGTAATATATTCTCCATTGAGCTTTCTGACTTCATCTCCTGCCACTTATTTCCTTGCTCATTGTGTCTCAGCTTGTCCCTGACAGCTTTTACATTGATTCTTTCTTCTGTGTGGGATACTTTCCTCTGGATCTCTTCATGGCTGGTTTTCTTCTCATCATTCTGGTCTTAGCATAAGTCAGAAAATCCTTCTTTTACCACTGAGACTACTTAGCTGTCCTTACATCTTCCACTTGTGCTCTATCATGTTGCTATTTATTATGTTTTAAATAGCACTTGCCATTACTTGAAACTATCCTATTTTTAAAATGACATTATTCCTGGACAGGATCCTTGTCTGTCATTCATTTCTATATCCTCAGGGACTAGAACAGTGCCTTTATACATTAGTAAATTCTGCTTAATAGTAGTTTTTAGATGAGTGAATCATAGCATTTGCCACACTTTGTGGTATCAATAATTTAATTCTCTTTTTATGAAAGCTATAAATTCAACAAGAATGGGAACCATGGCTACCTTGCTCACTATTATATATTCAGAGCTTAACATATAATAATCACTTAATAAATATTTGTTGATTGAATGAATAAGTGATCATTGATTGAGATTGGAGTCAGAGATACCAATTTGGAGAGTATTACAGTGATCAGTTGAAAGATAATGAGGACCTTAACAAGATCATTGGCAGAAGGGATGAAAAGGAAATGCGAGATTTAAGAAGCACATAGGAAATATACCGGAGAAGACTCAGGCCTATTATAAAGGATTGGTTATGAAGAGAGAGGCATTAACTTTTGGTTGAAAGTGTGGATGATGGTACCATTTACAATTATAAGGAAAACCATATTTAGAGTAGGGTCGGTAAGGGGGAGAAATGAAAGTGGGATCAGGGGAGAAAGTGATGAGTTTAGATTTGACTCTTGAGCTGTGATGTCTGTGGGATATACAGAAGAAATCTTAATAAAGTATATACTTTGGTGCTCTTATGACATGCTTAAGCTGGTCTTATAAATCAATAAGATATATAGGTGGTATTTGGGCATTTAACACTGTGATAGATTGTCTTATTGTCAGACAAAATGCTTCTGTTCCTCCTCTGGCAACTCTCCACCAGTCTATACTTGAGGGTGGAATAAAGTTCTACTTTACCAAAGTCAGTTTTGGCCATTTGACTTTCCTTGGCTAATAAACTGTGAAGTTGTGTGCCACTTCTAATAATAAGTTTTAAGAAACATCTCGTGGTCTACCATCTTTTCCCTCTATTACAAGACCAGCATGTTTCAGACAGGGGCTGCTCCTTCAGTGGAGAAGATGCACGGCTAAGCTGCAGTTGTGGACCTACAAGAGATATGAGTGAAGCATAAGCCCTTGTTATGTTGAGATTTTGGGATTGTATGTTGCTATAGCATACATAATCTAGTAAAAGCTCATTGATATAGAGACAGAGAATAGTCATCGACTAGAGTGGAGAATAGAAGAGGGTTAAGGGCATAATCCCTAGGGAATCTTAAGAGTAAGCACAGGAAAAGAAGCTTACAAAGGATACTAGGCAGATTCCTCTGGCAGGAGGAGAACTAAGAGAGAGGGAAAATATCACAATAGCTGAGAGAGAAATTAAAAGCATGAAAGAGTGGTTAACAGTATCAAATGATTTAGAAAATGTCAATAAGGGGGTTTGAAAAGTGTTCATTGAGTTTTAAAACTAATTTTTGAATTAATTACTTTTAATTTCTTCTTTTTACTTGAATAGATTCTGACAGATGATTTTTTTTTAAAGTTTAAAGCCATTGGTGACCTTATGAGAGCAATTCTAGTTGAGTAGCTAGGAAGCTACTTAGTCACAAAGACAAGGATAGAATTTATTATTCAGTCGGTTGTAAATACCACTTCCTCTAGGGTGCCTATTCTGATTCTCCTCCAACCAGGTATAAATTTTCTTTCTTTTAAGCCCATTGCACTCATTATATTTTGTGCTCAGTGTTTCTCCCTGACTGCTAATCTTTTACAGAGACTTCCATTTTATCATTCAGATTTTCAAATGGAAGAATGAAGAAGTCACATTACTAAGCAGTCAGTTTTTTTAAAAAAATTTAAAAATAATTATAAATGCCATTGGACATTTAAAAAAGAAATAATAACTTTGGAGATGCAAATGTATACTGCTCAAGATATAACTAAAATTCAGAGAATTCATAGACCCTTGCTTGAAATGATAGGTGACTCTTTTAGTAGACAGTGCTCTAACCTTATCTCATCATTCTACTTGTCCCTCATTTCATCTCTGAATCTCCTCCAAGTATTGAGGTTTATTCCATCTCTAAATTGCCCAACTCATTCATTCTATCTCCATCTTTAAACCAATCTGAGTTTTAGTTTCTGATCCCATCCCTCTCCTCCACCTCATCCTTGACCCCATCACAAAGGGTTGAGACTTAGGGAAGATGTTCCTGTTTTAATACAAGTTACACAGTTATCATAAAAGCCGAAAGCTTAATTGTTTGCTTTTAGGAGGTGTCAGAATGCCCAAATATCAAAATGCCCCTGAATCAAAACAGCTGAGTCAAATGGACATGACAAGGTACCACCATGTTTCTCAGAGGAAGTCTATTTGAGATCTTACTAATTTTGAGTTTACAGACCCAAATTATCTACTTCATAGGGTTGCCTGGACTCCATGTTTCATGGAATTCATAACACCAGTGCCTATAGGTTCCCCCAGAAATCTCCACTCTACCTGCTGTGCTTTATACCCACTTATAAAGAGCCTAGTCTTTTTTCTTTAATACACTCTTAGACAAGATGATAATATGGTTGTGTTTACCTAATTTATTTCCCTCTGGAAAAAATAAGTAATCATCACTATAACAACTTTGTCCTACTGGAGAGACACACATTTTTAGGACTGAATTTTCAAAAATAGTCTATTACCAGAAATTGAGCATAAAGACACTTGTGAACTATTAAAGTATACTTTGCTGCAAAGCTTCTGTACTCTAAACTTTATGCAGCAAGTTAAGCAGCTGTACAAAGGCATATTCCTGGGAAAAGTGACAGGTGAGAGCCTTACTCTTGGGAGACATTAGAAAAATGTCTAGTTATAATATAGTAACATAACGATGATTAGGAAGGGAAGGGAGCTAACATTTATATCATGTTTGCTATGTACCAAGCATCTTAAATATATTATCTCATTTAATCTTTATCATAATTCTATAATATTTTATTCTTTTGTACAGATAAGGAAACTGAGACACAGCCATTGTTACATGATTTATCCAAGGTCATACAGTGAATACATAGAAGGGAGACAAAGCAGATTTTAAAAATGATAATGGCTAATAATTATTTTGTTGTAGGCATAAGTCTAACTTCATTATGTGTATCAACACTTTTAATCTTCACAACAGATTGATGAAGTAAATATTAGTCATATTATAATTTTATGGATAAAAGTATTAAAGCGCAAAGAAGATAAGTAACCTACCTAAGCCATATAGTAAGAGATAAAGGTGGAATTCAAATCCAGACAGTCTGATTTCAGAGCGTAGGCTTTTTACACATTAAAATAAAATACATCTGTCTAGCATTTATGATCTTATTAAGCAAAGATGGCATTAATCTATAATTTATATTCTCCTTCTTTCTAATATCCAGTCTTCCTGCTTAACTCCATTTTCCTCCTTACTGCAAGCATTTATTCATGAAATAAGGCTCTTTAATATGCAGTGTGTCTTCTTAACCATTACTCTATATTCTTGTTACTACTTGTTGACTTTTTGTTTCACACATATTTCTCTTTTAATCCCAGTAACAGCCCTGAAAACATATTGTGATCTTCAGGTTAAAAGCTGAGGAAACAGGCCGGGTGCCGGGGCGCGGTAGCTCACACCTGTAATCCCAGGATTTTGGGAGGCTGAGGCGGGTGGATCACGAGGTCAGTAGATTGAGACCATCCTGGCTAACGTGATGAAACCCCGTCTCTACTAAAAATATAAAAAATTAGCTGGGTGTGGTGGCAGGCGCCTGCAGTCCCAGCTACTCGGGAGGCTGACGCAGGAGAAGAGTGTGAACCCGGGAGGCGGAGCTGGTGGTGAGCAGAGATTGCGCCACTGCACTCCAGTCTGAGCGACAGAGTGAGGCTGTCCATTCTCAAAAAAAAAAAAAAAAAAAAAAGCTGAGGAAATAAAGGCTTAAAGTAATAAAGTAGCTTGCGTAAGTTCACCTGTTTAACATGTAGCAGATCCAGAACTTGAAACTGGACTGGGTCATTGATTCATTGCTGCTGGGAATGTAAAATAGCATAGCCGCTGTGGGAAAAGGTTGAATATTTTCTTATAAAACGAAACATGCAATTACCATATGGTCACACAAAATCGTATATGTAAACGTTCACAGCAGTTTATTTTTAATAGCCAAAATCTGGAATCAGCTCATTCAATAGGTGAACGGTTAAACAATCTGTGGTATATTAGTACCATGGAATACTACTCAGCAACAAAAAGGAAGAAACTATTAATATGTACATAAGTTGGGTGAGTCTCCAGGGAATTATGCTGCATGGAAAAAGCCTAAACAAAAATATTACATAATATATGACTGATCCATTTACATAACATTTCGAAATGTCAAAAGTTTAGAAATAGAGGACAGATTTGTGGTTACCAGAGGGTAGAGATAGAGGTGGGGATGAGATGAGGTGGGTGGGGTTATAAAAGAACAAGAGATATCCTTGCGATTCAGCTGTTTAGTATCTTGACTCTGATAGTAGATACTGCAACCTACATACAGGATAAAATTGTATAGAACAAAATTCTCATATATACACATGATATACATGTACATACATACACAAAGATTAGGACAAGTAAAATGGGAAATATGAGTGATATCATTGTGTGGTACAGATGCCAGTATCCTGTTGGTGATATTGTACTATAGTTTTGTGAAATGTTTCTATTGGGTGAAACTGTGTAAAGTGTACAAGACATCTCTGTATATTATAGGTCGGGGCAAAAGTAATTGTGGTTTTTGCCATTAAAAAAATAATGGAGATATATATATATATATACACACACACAATTGCATGTGAGTCTATAATTATCTCAACAAAAATTTTAATTTTAAAATATATCAGGGCATGAATATTCCTGTAGAAAATAAAGACAAGAAAAACAACAGTTAAGTTAAAAAAATTATGTGACAGCAAGTGTTTGATATAGTTTGGATATTTTTTCCCTCCACATTTCATATTGAAATTTGATCCCCAATGTTGGAGGTGGAGCCTATTGGGAGGTGTTTGGGTCATGGGGGCAGATGTCTTATGACCAGTTTGATGTCATCCTTAGGGTAATTAGTGAGTTCTTGCTCTATAGTTCTCACCAGATCTCTGTGTTTAAAAGAGCCTAGTACCTCCTTCCTATCCTTCTCTTTCTTCTTCTCTCAGTATGCAGTGCCTCATCCCCCTTGGCCTTCCACCATGAGTAGAAGCTCTCTGAAGCCCTCATGAGAAACAGAAGCTGGTGCTATTCTTCTTGTACAGCCTGCAGAACCAAGAGTCAAATAAACCTTTATTCTTTATAAATTACTCAGCATCAAGTATTCCTTTATAGCAACACAAATAGACTAAGACAGTATTGTTCTCTATGTGTTTATATAATTTTAGAAGATAGTGTGGGTGAGTATATCCAAAATTTTCATGAAAGTTATCTACAGATGAACAATTCACTTTATTTTACTTACTTGATTTTTTCTTTTTTCCTTTACTTTTAATTATATATATCTTCTGTTTCCTAAACTAACTTATGTTAGTTACAGTGTAAAGAAAAAATTAAAAATTTTGCCACTAGTTAAAAAACAAATGATTTATTTCACCCACTCTAACATTTATGTTCTTAAGCCTTATGTAAATAAATTAATAACTCAATAATTGAATAGAGTTTGTAAAATATACTCTTTTTTGAGTAGTGTATATTTGTGTCCCCTACTAGGTCACTGAGGACAATGGCACTATCTTGTCTCTCTCTTATTCCTAATACTTAGCAAAGACCCTGGGTACATAGTCGGTGCTTAATGACTAACTAATTTTACAGAGTGATGTTGCCACATTAGCACAAATAAATTAATTTTCCATTTTATATAAGTTTTTGGCAGTCAATGTATGAAATATCCCATGTTACCCTTCTTAGAAAATATATATCATTGTTTCTTCTTCTTTTTGTTTTTTTAAAGTTTAAGTTCCAATATACATGAGCAGAACATGCAGGTTTGTTACATAGGTATACATGTGGCATGGTGGTTTGCTGCACCTATCAACCCGTCACCTAGGTTTTAAGCCCCACATGCATTAGCTATTTGTCCTGATGCTCTCCTTCCCCTTACACCCCTCCCCCAGAAGTTCCTGGTGTATGTTATTCCCCTTCCTGTGTCCATGTGTTCTCAGTAATCAACTCCCACTTATGAGTGAGAACACACTATATTTGGCTTTCTGTTCCTGTGTTAGTTTGCTGAGAATTATGGCTTCCAGCTTCGTCCATGTCCCTGCAAAGGACATGATCTCATTCCTTTTTATGGCTGCGTAGTATTCCATGGTATATATGTACCACATTTTCTTTATCCAGTCTATCATTGATGGGCATTTGGGTTGGTTCCATGTCTTTGCTATTGTGAATAATGCTGCAACAAACATATGTGCATATATTTTATAGTGGAATGATTTATATTCCTTTGGGCATATGCCCAGTAATGGGATTACTGGGTCAAATGGTATTTCTGGTTCCAGATCCTTGAGGAATCGCCACACTGTCTTCCACAATGGTTGGACTAATTTACATTCCTACCAGCAGTGTAAAAGCATTCCTATTTCTCCACAGCCTCACCGTCGTCTGTCGTTTCCTTTTAAATAATTGCCATTCTGACTGGCATGAAGTAGTATCTCATTGTGGTTTTGATTTGCATTTCTCTAATGATCAATGATGTTGTATTTTCTTCATGTTTGTTGGCTGCATTTATTTCTTCTTTTGAGAAGCACCTGTTCATATCTTTGGCCCCCTTTTTGATGGAGTTATTTGTTTTTTTCTTGTAAATTTGTTTAAGTTCCTTGTACATTCTGGATACTAGACCTTTGTCAGATGGGTAGATTGCAAAAGTTCTCCCACTCTGTAGGATGGCTGTTTGGCTCTGATGTTAGTTACTTTTGCTGTGCAGAAGCTCTTTAGTTTAATTAGGCCTCATTTTTCAATTTTGGCTTTTGTTGCTGTTGCTTTTGGTGTTTTAGTCATGAAGTCCTTGCCCATGCCTATGTTCTGAATGGTATTGCCTAGGTTTTCTTCTAGGTTTTTTATGGTTTTGGGTTTCACATTTATGTCTTTAATCCATCTTGAATTAATTTTTATATAAGGTGTAAGGAAGGGGTCCAGTTTCAGTGCCCTGCATATGTCTAACCAGTTTTCCCAGCACCATTTATTAAACAGAGAATTCTTTACTCATTGCTTTTCTCAGGTTTGTTGAAGATCAGTTGGTTGTAAATGTGTGGTGTTATTTCTGAGGACTCTATTCTGTTCCATTGGTCTATATCTCTGTTTTGGTATCAGTACCATGCTATTTTGGTTACTGTAGCCTTGTAGTATAGTTTGAAGTCAGGTGGCATGATGCCTCCAGCTTTGTTCTTTTGGCTTAGGATTGTCTTGGCTGTGAGGGCTCTTTTTTGCTTCCAAGTGAATTTTGAAGTAGTTTTTTTTTTTTTTTAATTCTGTGAAGAATGTAAATGGTAGTTTGATGGGACTAGCACTGAATCTTTAAATTACTTTGGGTAGTATGGCCATTTTCACATTATCGACTCTTCCTGTCCATGAGCATGGAATGTTTTTCCATTTGTTTGTGTCCTCCCTTATTTTCTTGAGCAGTGGTTTGTAGTTTTCCTTGAAGAGGTTCTTCACCCCCTTGTCAGCTGTATTCATGGGTATTTTATTCTCTTTGTGACAGTTGTGAATGGGAGTTGATTCATGATTTGACACTCTGCTTGTTGGTGTATAAGAATGCTTGTGATTTCTGCACATTAATTTTGTGTCCTGAGACTTTGCTGAAGTTGCTTATCAGCTTAAGGAGAGTTTGAGCTGAGACAATGGGGTTTCCTAAATATAGGAATATGTCATCTGCAAACAGTGACAATTTGACTTCCCTCTCTTCCCATTTGAGTACCGTTTATTTATTTCTCTTGCCTGATAGCCAGAACTTCCAACACTATGTTGAATAGGAGTGCTGAGAAAGGGCATCCTTGTCTTGTCCCAGTTTTCAAAGGGAATGCTTCCAGCTTTTGCCCATTCAGTATGATATTGTCTGTGGGTTTGTCATAAATAGCTCTTATTATTTTGAGATATATTCCATTAATTCCTAGTTTAGTTAAAGCTTTTAACATGAAGCATTGTTGAATTTTATTAATGACCTTTCCTGCATCTATAGAGATAATCATGTGGTTTTTGTCATTGGTTCTGTTTATGTGATGGGTTACATTTATTGATTTGCATATGTCGAACCAGCCTTGCATCCCAGGGAGGAAGCCGACTTGATTGTGGTGGATAAGCTTTTTGATGTGCTGCTGGATTCATTTTGCCAATATTTTATAGAGGATTTTCACATCAATGTTCATCAGGGATATTGGCCTGAAACTTTCTATTTTTGTTGTGTCTCTGGCAGTTTTTGATATCAGGATGATGCTGGTCTCATAAAATGAGTTAGGGAGAAGTCCTTCATTTTCAATTATTTGGAATAGTCTGAGGGAATGGTACCAGCTCCTGTTTGTATTTCTGGTAGAATTTGGCTGGGAATCTATCTGGTCGTGGGCTTTTTTTGGTTGGTAGGCTATTTATTACTGCCTCAATTTCAGAACTTTTTATTGGTGTATTCAGGGATTTGACTTCTTCCTGGTTTAGTCTTGGGAGGGTGTATGTGTCCAGGAATTTATCCATTACTTGTAGACTTTCCAGTTTATTTGCATAGAGGTGTTTATAGTATTCTCTGATGGTGGTTTGTATTTCTGTGGGGTCAGTGGTGATATCCTCTTTATCACTTTTTATTGTATCTATTTTATTCTTCTCTCTTTTCTTCTTTAGTAGTCTGCTAGTGGTCTATTTTTTAAAATTTTTTCACACACAAAAAACCAAAAAAAACAGCCCCTGGATTCAATGATTTTTTGAAGGGTTTTTCATGTCTCTATCTCCTTCATTTCCCTTCTGATCTTAGTTATTTCTCATCGACTAGCTTTTGAATTTGTTTGCTCTTGCTTCTCTAGTTCTTTTAATTGTGATGTTAGGGTGTTGATTTGAGATCTTTCTAGCTTTCTGATGTGGGCATTTAGTGCTATAAATTTCCTCCTTAACACAGCTTTAGCTGTGTCCCAGAGATTCTGGTATGTTTTCTCTTTGTTTTCATTGGTTTCAAACAACTTCTTGATTTCTGCCTTAATTTCATTATTTACCCAGGAATCATTTAGGAGCAGCTTATTCAATTTCCATGTAGCTGTGTGGTTTTGAGTGAGTTAGAACTCTTAATCCTGAGTTCTAATTTGATTACACTGTGGTCTGATAGACTGTTTGTTATGATTTCAGTTATTTTGCACTTGCTGAGGAGTGTTTTACCTCTAATTACATGGTCAATTTTAGAGTAAATGCCATGTGGCACTGAAAAGACTGTATATTCTGTAGTTTTGGGGTGGAGAGTTCTGTAGATATTTATTAGATCCACTTGCTCCAGAGCTGAGTTCAAGTCCAGAACATCCTTGTTAATTTTCTGTCTTGTTGATCTGTCTAATATCGATAGCTGGGTGTTAAAGTCTCCCAATATTCTTGTGTGGGAGTCTAAGTCTCATTGTAGGTCTGTAAGAACTTGTTTTATGAATCTGAGTGCTCCTGTATTGGGTGCATATATATTTAGGATAGTTAACACCTCTTGTTAAATTGATCCCTTTACCATTATGTAATGCCCTTCTTTGTGTTTTTTTTATCTTTGTTGGTTTCAAGCCTGTTTTGTCAGAGACTAGGACAAAACTAGTCTCTACTTTTTTCTGCTTTCCATTTGCTTGGTAAATTTTCCTCCATCCCTTTATTCTGAGACTGTGTGTATCTTTGAACATGAAATGGGTCTCTTGAATACAGCACGCTTGAATGGGTGTTGACTATCCAATTTGCCAGTCTGTGTCTTTTAACTGTGGCATGTAGCCCATTAACATATATGTTTAATGTTGTTATATGTGAATTTGATTCCATTATCCTGATGCTAGCTCCTTATTTTGTACACTAGTTGATGCCATTTCTTCATGGTGTCATTGGTTTTTATATTTTTGTATGTTTTGCAGTGGTTAGTATTGTTTTTCCTTTCCATATTTGATGCTTCCTTCAGGAGTTTTTACAAGGCAGGCCTGGTGCTGATGAATTCTCTCAGCATTTGCTTTCTGATAAGGATTTTATTTCTCCTTTGCTTATGAAGCTTAGTTTGGCCAGATATGAAATTCTGGGTTGAAAATTCTTTCCTTTAAGAATGTTGAATATTGGCCCAGACTTTATTCTCACTTGTAGTGTTTCTGCTGAGAGATCTTCTGTTAGTTTGATGAGCTTTCCTTGGTAGGTGATGTAGCCTTTCTCTCCGGCTGCCCTTAACATTTTTTCCTTCATTTCGAGCTTGGGGAATCTGATAATTATGTGTCTTGGGGTTGTTCTTCTCATGGAGTATCTTAGTCAGTTTCTCCATATTTCCTGAATTTGAATGTTGGCTTGTCTTACTAGGCTGGGGAAGTTCTCCTGGATAATATCCTGAGGTGTGTTTTCCAATTTGGTTCTATTCTCGTCTCTTTCAGGTACTCTGATCAGTTGTAGGTGCAGTCTTTTTACATAGTTCCATATTTCTCGGAGGTTTTATTTGCTCATTTTCATTGTTTTTTCTGTCTTGTCTGCCTCCCTTATTTCAGCAAGATGGTCTCCCATCTCTGATACTCTTTTTTCTGCTTGATCAATTCAGCTATTGATACTTGTGTATTTTTCTTGAAGTTCTTGTTCTGTGTTTTTCAGTTTCATCAGGTCATTTATGTTCCTCTCTAAACTGGTTATTTTAGTTAGTAGCTCCTGTAACCATTTATCAAGGGTCTTAGCTTCTTAGCCAAGAACATTGCATTGGGTTAGAACATGCTTTACCTCAGCGAAGTTTGTTATTACTCATGTTCTGAAGCCTACTTCTGTCAGTTCATCCTTTTCATCCTTTGTCCAGTTCTGCACCCTTGCTGGAGAGGTGTTGTGATCATTTGGAGGAGAAAAGGCACTCTGGCCTTTTGGGTTTTCAGTGTTTCTTCATTGATTCTTTCTCATCTTCATGAATTTGTCTAGTTTCAATCTTTGAGGCTGCTGATCCTTGCATGATGTTTTTTTGGGGGACTTTTGTCATTGATGCTATTGTTGTTGCTTTCTGTTTGTTTGTTTGTTTTTCTTTCAATAGTCAGATTCCTCTTCTGTAGGGCTGCTGTGATTTGCTGGGAGTTCACTCCAGGCCCTATTCATTTATTTTGCTCCTGTGCCTGGAGATGTCACTTGATGGGGCTGGAGAACAGCAAAGATGGTTGCCTGCTCTGTCCTCTGGCTTCTTGACTTCAAGGGGCACCGACCTAATGTCAGTAGGAACACTCCTGTATAGGGTGTCTGGCAACCCCTGTTGGGGGCTCTCGCCTAGTTGGATGGCATAGGAAGCAGGACCTGTTTAATGAAGCACTTTGGCTGTCCCTTGGTGGAGGGTGTGTGCTGTGCTGAGGGGACCCCACTCGTCTGGGTTGTACAGATTCCTCAGAGCTAGCAGGAGGAAAGACTAAGTCTGCCAGTTCATGGAGACTGTGGCCACCCCTCCCGCTAGGGGCTCAGCCTCTGGGAAATCAGAGTTCTGTCCCTGAGCCCCTGGCTGGAGTTGTTGGAATTTCTCCAGGGCGGCCCTGAAGCTGCAGTGTTGGCTGTGACCCCTCCCCCAAGGAGCTCAACTGGCTTAGACAGCAGGCAGCAGTGGCAGTGGTAATGGCTGCCATCCCCCTGGGAACTTGGCAGGTTTAGGCAGATTCTAGCCACGTGGCTGTTGAGAATCTGCAGGGCTCCATGGTTGGGAGCCAAGGTCCTGGTAGTCTGTGCTCATGAGTGGGATCTTCTGATCCTTGGGTTGCACAGTTCAGTGGAAAAAGCATGGTTTCCTAGGCTAGGTATCATGCTCACTCGCCACTTTCCTTGGCTGGGGGTGGAGGCTTCCCTGTCCCATGTGGCTCTCAGGTGGGCCACTGCACCACACTGCACTTCCTTCCTCTCTGTGGGTCACCGTAGCTGTCATTAGTCAGTCCTAATGAGAGAACATGGATACCTCAGTTGCTGGTGCAGGATTCACACACTGTTTTGGATATTTTTGGTGGGAGCATCGGATCCTTCTGCTTCTAGTTGACCATCTTGGCCCCACTCCCATTGTTTCTTCTTTATAACAAGTGTACATATATATGTGTATATATATGTGTGTATATATGTGTATATATATGTCTTATACTTAGTAATAATTCTGAACATGTGGAAAATCAAGACAGTTTGTTAAAGAAGAGAGCATGGTGGGCAGAAATTCTCTGAATAATAATAATAAAAAAAACTGCCTTAAGATCCAGTTTAAATGTTACCTTCCACATCTACCAAATGAAATCTTCCTAATTACCCTAGGTGTAATTAATTCTTCCTCCAATGATAGTCTCATAACATGTCACACATTCCTTGTAGCATAGTATTTATCCCAATGGATAATACTATCTATAAATTTCTCACTTCTCTTTAGAATGTGAGTGCTAAGAACCATGTCTTATTCATTGTCCCTCTAGTGTCTATCCCAGTGCCTACAGTAATGCATAAAAATATAAATGAATGAATGAATGGCTGTATATATCTATACTACATAAATCACAGTGTGCCACTTTGAGTAAGACAACTTTTGTTAATTTGGTGCTGACTAAATGGTTCTTTCATTCAATAAGGAAAGAAAAGTGTATGCATAAGAAGCTAAGAGAAGCAATCACATAATAAGTGGGTTTTGAATATTTAAGCCAGTAGAATTGGGTCTTTATACATGTTTGATGTATAGAAATAAAAAAAAGTAAAAAATTAAGGCCAATTATTTGAAACTCAAAATATTTTTTTACACTGTTTTCCTGTTTGTTTTGAGACGGAGTCTCGCTTTGTCACTCATGCTGAAATACAATGGTGTAATCTTGGCTCAGTGCAACCTCTCCCTCCCAGGTTCAAGTGATTCTCGTGCCTCAGCTGTTCTTTTTTTTTTTTTTTTTGATTGATTAGTTTTTCCATTATTATAAAACTCAAGAATGATTTTTAGAATGTTTTCCTTATTGAGTGTTGTGCTTTTCAGTTCAGTTTCCCCTTAAAAACTATCTTCAGTTACATGTGTGAAAGTTGCCCAGAAAGCAGCATTCAATGACAAACATAAACTCTGTCCTATTTGCAATCAAACCCAGTCAAATGAGGTTCAATCTGAGCTACCAGGCAAATATTTTGGGAGCTCTATGGAATACTCAGAATTGTTACATTTTTACTTCTTACATTTTAGCTCATATCATTAATATCTCTGTTTTGTTAAAGTTTTAAAAATTGGATTTTTAATGGATTCAGAATATTATGTTCAATAGCTATGTGATGATTTTTATCACTAGACTGCTATTATAGGATAATTAGATTTTTCCCAATTTTTTATATTAATAAATGATACCACAATGACATTTTCAATCATGTAGATTTTTTTCTTGTTTCGAATTATTTTTTGGTATACATTTTAAAAAGTAGGATTACTAGGTCAAAGGGTACAGGTACTTTCATGACTCTTACAATGAATTGACAAGTTACATTCTAAATTTTTTTTACAATTTAAAGTGTTACCAGTAATGTATGAGTGTACCAATTTTACCAAAACCTCAAAAACATTGGGTATAAATATTTAAATATTTACCATTTGCAATATATATGTTCATTATGGTAAATTTTCTATCTATATCCTTGTTATTTTTACTGGTGGCACCTCAATATTGTTTCATTTTGCAGTATTTAAATTAACTTTCTTGAAAATTATAGGTATTAACCTTTTTTCATTTATAGAGCAAATGTTTTTCATCTCTATTGCATTCCTTTTTTGTATTAGTATTATTTATAAGCACTTAAGTTTCAAATTTTATGTATTTAACAACATTTTCTTTGACATGTTCTGCTTTAAACCTTAGAAAATTAACATCTATCAAAAGACCTGGAAATAGTTTATTCTGCTTTCTGTAATTTACAATCTGTTATTCACATATAGTATTTCTTCTGGTTTATGGGGTAAGACATGGATTTATGTGGTGGTTTTTTTTGCTCTAGAAGTACTAACTTCAGTGGATTAAGGTGACCATGGAAACATTCTTAGTTGGTTCAGGCTCTTATAACCGAATACAGATTGGGTACCTTAAGCAACAGAAATTTATTTCTCGCTATTCTGGAGGCTGAGAAGTCTAAGAACAGGTGCTGGGAGATGCAGTGTTTGGTGAGGGCATTGTCCTTGATTTATGGAGGGCTGTTTTTCCCTTGTATCCTCGCTTTGTCATTGTAGAGAACAAAGAGAGGAAGCAAACTTTCATGTCTCTCTCTCTCTCTCTTTTTGTTTTTGAGACAGGGTCTCCCTCTGTCACCCATGCTGGATTGTAGTGGTGCAATTCTCAACTCACTGCAACCTCTGCCTCCTTGGCTCAAGTAATCCTCCCACCTCAGCCTCCTGAATAGCTCGGACTACAGGTGCACACCACCACACTCAGCTAATTTTTTGTACTTTTTGTAGAGATGGGTTTTTTTACCACATTGCTCAGACTGGTTTCAAACTCCCGAGCTCAAGCGATCTGTCCTCCTTTGCCTCCCAAAGTGCTGGGATAAAAAGTGTGAGCCACTGTGCCTGGCCTTGTGTCTCTTTGTTTTAAAGGTACTGATCTCATTTATGAGGCCTCTACCCTTATGAAGCTCCCAAAGGCTCCACCTCCTAACACAATCACAATGGGGGTTAGGACTTCAACATATGAATAAGAGGGTGGGGTTGGAGCAGAAATATTCAGTACATAAGAGGATAAACTAGCATAATATGGTAGAATAAATATGGGCATTGGAATTGGTTATATCTGTAACTGGAGGGGCTTGGTTTTGTAGGGACAGAGTAGTTGAGAGAACTTTAGTGGTCGACATCCCCACCATAGACTGCTGCAGTCTGAACCATGGAGAGCTCCTCTGCCCACATGAACCCTGACACTAGTGTGGGTGGTAATTGGGAAACCCTGTGAGGGCATTGCCCCAAACAGGGAACTAATGCTGGGTTACTCATTCCACTGAGACCTAAGTGACTATGTCAGGGTTCCCTTGTGAGAGCACAGTTGTCACAGGACTGCATCCTGCCCTGGGAACCACAGCCTCTATATCTCCACAACCCAGGAGCCCTGGCTGGCATCCCTCAGTGTCCACCTGGAGGACTACAGTGGCACAGCACTGGCTGGACTCCTAGGTGCTGTGAAGTCCCCAGTACTCTTAGCCCACAGGGAATATTACTCCCTGGGGAAAGGACAGCACAACATATCAAAAAGACAGTCCCTGAGACAAAGGAAACAAAAGCACTTGCTTTCCAGGGCCTAACAGCTTCCTGTCTGGGGTTATAAGAAGTGATTACACTCTCAGCAGCAGCATAAACTCTGTGCATAGCCTTGCAAGCAGAGAGTGAAATCATCTCCCACGTGTGAAGTAGCTTCTGTGTTTGGGCTTATGTGTAAAGAGTGGGACCCCGTCTTTGCCTTTGCATACTGTTGCAGGCACAGCTGCTGTTTCTGTCACTAGAGGCTGGGACCAGTGATCTGGAGGGCTGCCTGTTTTGGCTGTATGTGATGGCTACACACATGGTGTGGCTTCCGTGCCAAGGCTCATGCATGAAGGGTAGGGTCTTTTCTCCCATGTGTGGTGCAGCAGTGCTACTGCCACTGAGAATGGGTGAACCTGAGAGTTGAGTGTTTGGGGCTATGGGTGTTGAGCCTGCACTGCAGCCATAACCAACACCAGTGCACACTATTTTGAACACAGAAGGTCATCATGCCATTGCTACTGCCATTGTTGACACCATGCTGACTGTTCAGGGACCCAAGAACACATTCAGTTCATCAACCTGGCCCACCACTGCCACTACTGGCATCTGAGCAAACCATCTGGAGGCCCAAGAATTGACTTGCCTTGTCCTCCTAATACTGGTGCCAGTGTACACTGCTCTGGGGCCCAAGATGAGGCATGCTTAGTCCACTACTGCCACTACTGGGGCTTGAAGACTTGCCTATTTTAGCATCCCTGTCCTCAGCAAAACTTCACCATATCCTCCAATAATAACCACACCCTAAACCACTGAGAAAATCAACAATACCACTGATGGTGTTTACAGCTGAAGAAATCATATAGAGAATACACTACTGCATGCACCCAGAATCAAAGCCAAAGGACCCTACTTAACCAACACCTTTGATACATCTTTAGGAAAAAGTCCATTCTTAAATGAGAAAATTAAAAGAAAATTGAAACAAGCAACTGTCACACCAGATACACAGATCTCAATGTAAGGATATAGAAGGTATGAAAATACAAGGAAATTTGACATGTCCAGAGGAACACAGTAATTCCTCGGCAACAGCTCTTGATCGAAAAGAAATTCACAAAACCTTGGAAAAACAATTCAAAATTATGATACTAAGGAAGCTCAGTGAGATATAAGAGAATTCTTGAAAGCAATACAAACAAGAAAAACAATTCAAGATATGAATGAGAAATTTTCCAAAGAGACAGATAGCATTAAAAAAAGAAGCTAAGCAGACATTCTGGAACTGAAGGACTTGAATAAAATACAAAATACACTAGAAATCTTAATACTTCAATAATTGACTAGATAAGCAGAAGAGAGAATCTCAGAACTTGAAGACAAGTTATTTTGAAGTAACCCAGTAAGACAGAAATAAAGGAAAAAAGAATAAAAGAGAATGAACAAAGTCTTTGTGATATATGGGGGCACCATAAAAAACAACCAAATATACAAATTATCAGTATCCCCAAAGGTGAAGAATGAAAGGGTTTGAAAACCTATTTAATAAAATAGCAGATGAAAAGTTCTAAGTCTAGTTAGAGATGTAGACATCCAGATATAGGCAGCCTAGCAATCCCCAGACAGATACAATGCAAAACAGCCTTTCCCATGGCACATTATAGTCAAACAGTTTAAAGTCAATGACAGAGAAAATACCAAAAACAGCAAGAGAAAAGCATTGAGTCACCTATAAAGGAGCCCCCACAACATTAACAGCAGAGATCATGGCCATTAGCTCTATTCTTAGAAACCTTACAGGCCAAGTGAGAATGAGAGGGTATATTCAAAGTGCTGGGGAAAAAAACAACAACCGAAACTGTCACCCAAATGTACCATATCCAGCAAAATTATCCTTCATAAATGAAGGAGATAGAATATCTATTTCCAGACAAGCAAATGCTAAGGGAATTGCTAAGCGAATTCATCATCTTGTAAGGCCAGACCAGCCTTACAAGAAAAGCTCAAGGGAGTCCTAAACCTGGAAGCAAAAGGACAACAGTTACCATGGAGAAAACCCATGAAAGTGTAAAACTCACTGGTAAAGGAGACACACAAATGAGGAAAAGACTCAAATGGTACCACCACATAAAATCAGCAAACCACAAGGACAATCAATAGGATAAAGAAAGAAAAGAATATACAAAACAACCAGAAAACAAAAATATGGCAGAAAAAACCCTCACATATCAATAATAACCCTGAATGTAGACAGATTAAAATATCCACTTCAAAGATATAGATTGGTTGAATGGGTAAAAAGAAACATGATCCAACTATAGTTGTTTACAAGAACGTCACCTGAGTTGTAAAGATACCTATACACTGATAGTAAAGTAGTGAAAATAGACATTTCACACAAAGGGAAATCAAAAGTGGCAGGAGTAGCTATACTTATATCAGATAAAAGAGACTTCAAGTCAAAAACAGTTAAAAAAAAGACAAATAATTGTCATTATATGATGTAAAGGGATCAATCCTGAAAGAGGATATAACAATACTAAATATATATACATGCAACACTGTAGAACCCAGATTTATAAAGCAAATATTACTAGATCTAAAGAAGGAGATAGACTGGGGGGGTTTCATTTCACTTTCAACGTTAGACAGATCATCTAGACAGAAAATTAACAAAGACACATTGGACTTAAACTAGACTTTAGACCAAATAGACTTAACAGACATTTCCAGAACATTTTGGCTAATAGCCACAGAATATGCATTCTTTTTTTTTCCCCCAGGCTGGAGTGCAGTGGCATGATCTCAGCTCATTGCAACCTCTGCCTCCTGGGTTCAAGTGATTCTCCTGTCTCAGCCTCCCCAGTAGCTGGGATTACAGGAGCTCGCCACTATGCCCAGCTGATTGTTGTATTTTTAGTAGAGATGGGGTTTCGCCATGTTGGCCAGGCTGGTCCTGAACTCCTGACCTCAGGTAATCCACCTGCCTTGGCTTCCCAAAGTGCTGGGATTACAGGTGTGAGCCACTGTACCTGATCCAAAATATGCATTCTTCTCAGTATGTGGAACATTCTCCAGGATTGACCATATGTTAGGTCACAAAACAAATTTCAACAAATTTTAAAAAAATTGAAATTATATCAATCTTTTCAGACCACAATGGAATAAAAGTAGAAGTCAGTACCAAGAGGAGCTTTGGAAACTATATCAATACATGGGAATTAAGTGACATGCTTCTGAGCAACCTCTGGGTCAATGAAAAAATTAAGATGGAAATAAAAACATTCTTTGAAACAAATGAAAATAGAAACACAACACACCAAACCCTATAAGATACAAAAAAGCAATGCTAAGAGAGGAGTTTATAGCAATAAATGATGACATAAAAAAAAACAGAAAAATTTCATATAATATAATGATGCACCTAGAAAAGAAAGAAAGAATGAACCAAAACTGAAATTAGCAGAAGAAAAAGGTAACAATGATTAGAGCAGAACTAAATGAAATAGAGACTAAAAAGTACAAAAGGTCAACAAAATGAAAAGTTGTTTTTTAAAAAGATAAACAAAATTAATAAACCACTAACGAGGCTAATCGAGAGAAGACCTAAATAAACAAAGTGAGAAATGAAAAAGTAGACAGTAGAACTGATAACACAGAAATACAAAAGATCATCAGAGAATATTATGAACAACTATATGTTGACACACTGGAAAGCCTAGAGGAAATGGATACATTTCTGGAAACATACAACCTCCCAATGTTGAGCCAGGAAGGAAATAGAAAACCTGAACAGAGCAATAACAAGTAGTGAGATTGAATCACTAATGAAATTTCTCCTAATAAGGAGAAGCCTAGGACCGGATAGATTCACTGCAGACTTCTACCAAACATACAACGAAGAACTAATACTAATCGTCCTCAATCTACTCCAAAAAAAGTGAAGAGGAGGGAATTCTTCCTGATTAATTCTATGAGGCTAGAATTACCATGATACCAAAACAGTTAAGAGCACAACAAAAAAAAGCTCTAGGTTAATATTTATGATGAACATAGATGGAAAAATCCTCAATAAATTAGAGCAAACCAAATCCAACAACATATAACAAAGATAATACACTCTTATCAAGTGGGGTTTAATCGAGGGTTGCAAGGATAGTTCAACATATGCAAATTGGTAAATGTCATACATTATACAAATAGAATAAAGGACAAAAACCATATGATCATCTCAATGGACTCAGAAAAAGCATTTGACAAAATTCAACACCTCTTAATAAAACTCTCAACAAACTAGGCACAGAAATAATAATAATAGCCACATATGACAAAATAATAAAAAGCCATATATGACAAACCCACAGCTAACATCATGCTGGATGGGCAAAAGTTGAAAGCCTTTTCTGTAGGAACTAGAACAAGACAAGGATGTCCACTTTTACCACTCCTATTCAACATAGTAGTGAAGTTCTAGCTAGAGCAATCAGGCAAGAAAAAGAAATAAAATCATCCAAATTGGAAAAGAGGAAGTCAAATCATTTCTGTTTGCATAGAACATGATCTTATGTCTAGAAAAACCAAAACACTCCACCAGAAAACTCTCAGAACTAATAAAAAAAAAACCTCAGTAAATTTGCAGGATAAAAATTAACATGTAAATATCAGCAGCATTTCAATATACCAATAATCAAATAGCCAGAAATAAAGTATAGAATGTAATCCCATTTACAATAACTACAAAAAAAAAAAAAAAAAAAACTGAAACAAAAAGGAGCTTGTATTAGTCAGTTCTCACATTGCTATAAAAGTATACTTGAGACTGGGTAATTTATAAAGAAGAGAGGTTTAATTGGCTCACAGTTCTGCAGGTTGTATAGGAGGCATGATGCTGGCATCTGCTTGGCTTCTGGGCAGCTCCAGGAAACTTACAATCATGGTGGAATATGAGGGGAGCAGGCATGTCACATGGCCAGGTCAGGAGCAAGACAGCAAGGAGGGAGGTCATACACACTTTTAAATGACCAGATCTCATGAGAACTCCCTCACTATCATGAGGACAGTACCAGGGGATGGTGCTAAACCGTTCATGAGAAATCTGCCCCTGTGATCGAATTACCTCCCACCAGGCCTCACCTCCAACACTGGAGATTACAATTGAATATGAGATTTGGGTAGGGACACAGATCTAAACCATATTAGAGATGAAAGATTTCTGCAAGAAAAGTTATAAAACATGGATGAAAGAAATTGAAGAGGACACAAACAAATTGAAAGACATCCCATGATCATGGATTCAAAGAATTAATATTAGTAAAATGACTATACTGCCCAAAGAAATATACAGATTTAATGCAATGTCTATCAAAATATCAATATTATTTTTCACAGAACTAGAAAAAAAATTAAAAATTTTTGTGGAACCAAAAGAGAGTTCAAATAACCAAATAAATCCTGATGAAAAAGAACAATGTTGGCGGCATCACACTACCTGACCTCAAAACATATTACAAGGTTATTGAAACAAAGGCAGCATGTTACTTGTATAAAACTAGACACATAGATCAATGGAACAGAATATTGAAACAAATCCACATATTTACAGTCAGCTGATCTTTGACAAAGCCACCAAGAACATACACTGTGGAAAGGGCACATTCTTCAATAAATGGTGCTAGGAAAACTGAATAACCATATGCAGAAGAATAAAACTGGACCCCTATCTCTCACCATATACAAGTCAACTCAAAATGAATTGAAGACTTAAACATAAGACCCCAAAGTATAAAACCATTAGAAGAAAACGTAGGGAAAATTCTTAAGGACACTAGTCTGGGTTTTTATGTCTAAGAACTCAAAAGCACAGGCAACAAAATAAAAAGACAAATAGGACTTACTTGAACTAAAAACCTTCTGCACAGCAAAAGAAACAATTAACAGAGTAAAGAGACGACCTCTTGAATGGAGGAAGATATTTACAAGTTGCTCATCCAATAGGAGACGTATCAAGAATAAACAAGGAACTCAAACATCTCAACAGTAAAAAAGAAATCCCATTAAAAATGGGTAAAAGACATGAATAGACATTTTTCAAAAAAGACATTCAAATGGCCAAAAAGTCTATGAAAAAAGCACTCAACATCATGAATCATTAGAGGAATACGTATTAAAACTACAGTGAGATACCATCTTATACCAGTCAAAATGGCTATTATGAAAAAATAAAAAATAACAGATGTTGGCAAGGATGTGGAGAAAAGGAACTCCTCTATATGGTTGATGGGAATGTGAATTAGTATAACTGCTATGAAAAACAGTATGGAAATTTCTTTAAAAACAAAAATAGAACTACCTTGCCACTGTGAAATTGCACTGCAGGGTATCTGTACAAAGGAAAAGAAATTAGACTATCAAAGGGATACTTGCATTTACATGTTTATTGTAACAGTATTTACAATAGCAAAGATATGGAATCAAACTGAGTTCCCATCAATGAATGACTGGATAATAAAAATGTGATATATATACACAATGAAATACTATTCAGCCATGAAAAGAATGAAATCCTGTCATTTGCAGCAACATGGATGGAACTGGAGGTTATTATGTTAAGTGGAATAAGCAGGCACAAAAGGCAAATATTGCATGTTTTCTCTCATATGTGGAAGCCCAAAAAATTTGATCTTATTGACACAGAGAATGGAACAATAGATACTAGAGACTGGGATTGGTAGGCTGGGGGAAAGAGGCAATGAAGAGAGGTTGGTTATGGGTACAAACATATAAATAGGAGAAATAAGGTATAATGTTTGAAAGCAGACTAGGGTAACTATATTTAGCAACCATGTTATGTATATTTTGAAGCAGGGAGAAGAGAGAACTTGAAGTGATACTAACACATAAAAATGATAAACACTCAAGGTGATGAATACCCCAATTACTGGGACTTGATTATTATACATTCTATGCATGTAACAAACACTCATATATATCCCATAAGTATGAAAATTATATGTCAATAAAAGGGAAATATGCCTGCTATTTTTATTATCACTATTACTACTATTGTTATTATTATCAATAATACTGCATGCCTATTATCATCAAAGGCACCGTACTGGTCCCATAAACAAAACTTAGATCTTGTTGGGGAGATAAATAACTGCAGATACATACTTCAAATGGAAGTTAGAAAGTGATCAATACCATACAAGAAATATGAGTTTATGGAAAATTAAAGGAAAGAGGGATTGTATCCAGTTGAAGCAGGGCTGCTTTTGAGCACAATTCAGACTTGGGGGAATGGAATAAAGGAAATTATAGGCAGAGTTGGCAGCATGAGCAAAAGAAAAATATATAATGTATAAGATTCAGTTTGATTGGAATACAGTGAGCAAGAAGAATTTGGGAAAATATGGTTAGACATCTTGATTGTGATCAGATTGCATGAGAACTTGAACGTCAGGTTAAAGTGTTAAGACTATTGTGTACATAGGATGGTAATATTGACAGTTTTCAATGGGAGCATTCCCTGTTATAGATGTCTTAACTAGTAAACTATACGTTGTTTAAGGGAAGAGACTATTATATTGAATTTTTAATTTTTTCTATTTTATTATTGATATAGTTTGGATATGTGTCTCTGCCCAAATCTCATGTTGAATTGTAATCCCTGATGTTGGAGGTGAGGCCTGGTGGGAGGTAATTGGATCATGGGGGTGGGTTTCTCATGAATAGTTTAGCACCATCCCTCTTGGCACTGGCCTCACGATAGTGAGTTCTCATGAGATCTAGTTTTTTAGAAGTGTGTAGCACCTGCCTCCACTCTCTCTTTCTCTTGTGTCTGCCATGTAAGATGCCCGCTTACCTTTTGACTTCTGCCGTGATTGGAAGCTTCCTGATACCTCCCTAAAAGTAGAAGCCACTGTTCTTCCTGTGTAGCCTATGGAACTGTGAGCCAATTATACCACTTTGCTTTATAAATTACCTAGTCTCAGGTATTTCTTTATAGCAATGTGAGAACAGACTAATACAATTATTTTATTTTTAACTTTTTAATTTGAAAAAGTTTCAGACTTACAGAAAAGTAGCAAAAATAGAATATATACTACTTGTGTATCTTTACCCTTATTCCCTAGATCTTAACATTTCATCACATTTACCTCATCATTCTCCATATACATATTTTCTTTCTGAACTGTTTGCTTGTAATTGCAGATGTAATACTTCTTTACCCCTTATTTCTTCAGTATGTATTTCCTAAAAGCAAGCTTGTTTTCTTACCCATTAATAGTACAAGCATAAAATTAGGAAATTAAATTATCTAATTCACAGACATTATTTGAATTTTGCCAATTATTCTACTAATATTCTTTATATTCAAAGAAAAAATATGTATAAGCTCCAACCCAGGATCACATATTGCATTTATTTGTGAAGTCTCTTTTATTCTCCTTTAGTCTGGAATAGTTGTTTTTTTTTAATGACCTTGACATTTTTTGAAGAGTACAGGCCATTTATTTTGTGGAATTCTTTCCATTTTGGTTTGTCTGATCTTTCCTCTTGACTAAATTTATGTTATGCATTTTGGCAGAAATACAAGAAAAATGATGTTTCCTTCTCAGTGCATTATATCAGGAGGCACATGATATCTACTTTGGCCCATAACTGGTGATCTTCCAGTTTTCTCACAGTTATTTATGTATTTATTTATGGATTCTTATTTATCCTGTGATATGTAATCCATTGTTGATATTATCTTTTTCATGTTAATTTTTTTTTTCACAGATTTGGCCACTTCTAATGACCTCTTGACCATTAGAAGACATGGCCTCTTCATTACTTGAGCAATTCTTACTTTCTGCTGCCACAAGTTCCACGCAGGGCTGTTTTACAAAACAGGATAAAAATATAAATACCTCTGTATTCTTCAATGTTTTCCACGTGGTGGATGATGGATAAATACTTTATGAGTGAATAAATGAACATCTGATTTGCATAAATTACAAGTGCACCAATGGACATAATGTTTGTTTTTTTTCTTTGTGTTTTTACATATGAGGCTAATCACTCTTTTCATAAAGACTGGGCCAATAGAAAGTCTCTGTACTTTTCAAGATAATACAAAAAATTTTTATGAAATATAAAACAATTTAATTTATTATTCAACTTTCACATGTTTATTGGTGTTAGGTATACCCAAAATATTTTGTTTGGCATTGAGGATACAATAGGAACAAAACAAATACGGCCCCTGGCCTTATGGCACTTACAGTCTACTAACTGATAAATAGGTTGCTGCAGAAATACTAACAATGTCCAATTTCAACTTTTAGTTTCTTCTGCTTTTCTTTGTTGGTATTCTATCAAAGAAGGCATTGGATGTCAATGAAAAAAGTAGCAAAATATATTTTGAAAGCCTATACTATAAATCATTATGGCAGGGTGTCACTTTTGATTGGAATTCCAAAAATATATAAGAAATGCCTCTTCTTCTGTTATGAAATTTACCAGTTATTCAGATAAGACAAATCCAGTAGTATAGCACAATAGAAATAATATAGACCTTAAAGTTAAAAAAAAATCAGAGTTTGAATCTACGGACTGCTTCTTCGTACTTCATCAACTTTGAGCAAATTACTTAACCTCTCTGAAGTTAATGATACTTAATGCTTCACTATCTGTAATATATAAGAGAATAATAATGCCTACCCCCTGGGATTTATTTCAGTTGGATACTTTCAGCCTCACATGACAGAAAACCTAATGCAAACTGGTTCAAATGGCAAGGAAATTTATTGACTCTGCTAACTGGATATCAGTAGGCCAGATTTCAGGGTTGTTTTATTCAATGAATGGAGAATGTCATCCCAGGAGAACTGGGGATCATGGCGGATGGAAGGCAGGACTAGATTGCAGCTCTGACTCAGATGGACAGAGCAGCATGTGAAGTCTTGCATCATGAATTTTTGCTCCAGAATGACTGCAGGAATAAATCAGGAAACCTGAGAGGACCCCCAGATCCCCTGAAAAAAGAAGATTGCTCCTGCAGTACCTGGGAGACATCCAAATACTGTGAGTGCCCAAACTGTGAAAGTGGGAAAGGAGGATCGTCCACCCTTGAACACACACCGCGCTGGGGAAACTGAAGACCTAGATTATGGGAGACGGTATTGACCTTACCTGGAGCAGAGTCAATTTAGAGAGCTGAGCAGAATACAGGGATAAAGGAAGCAAAGGGTTCCCTAGGAAGCCATTTTTGCCTGGCCTCATGGGGTCCTTGGGTAGGGTGGCCAGAGGCAGGGAAAAGGCCATGAGGAGAAGGAAATCTCTAGCTGAACTTTGTAACAATTTGAACTGACTTTTTAATGATCGCCATTCTAATTGGTGTGAGATGGTATCTCATTGTGGTTTTGATTTGCATTTCTCTGATGGCCAGTGATGATGAGCATTTTTTCATATGTCTGTTGGTTGCATAAATGTCTTCTTTTGAGAAGTGTCTATTCATATCCTTCACCCACTTTCTGATGGGGTTGTTTTTTTCTTGTAAATGTGTTTGAGTTCTTTGTAGGTTCTGGATATTAGCCCTTTGTCAGATGAGTAGATTGCAAAAATTTTCTCCCATTCTGTAGGTTGCCTGTTCACTCTGATGGTAGTTTCTTTTGCTGTGCAGAAGCTCTTTAGTTTAATTAGATGCCATTTGTCAATTTTGGCTTTTGTTGCCATTGCTTTTGGTGTTTTAGACATGAAGTCCTTGCCTGTGCCTATGTTCTGAACGGTATTGCCTAGGTTTTCTTCTAGGGTTTTTATGGTTTTAGGTCTAATATTTAAGTCTTTAATGCATCTTGAATTAATTTTCATATAAGGTGAAAGGAAGGGATCCAGTTTCAGCTTTGTACATAAGGCTAGCCAGTTTTCCCAGCAACATTTATTAAATAGGGAATCCTTTCCCCATTTCTTGTTTTTGTCAGGTTTGTCAAAGATCAGATGGTGGTAGATGTGTGGTATTATTTCTGAGGGCTCTGTTCTGTTCCATTGGTCTATATCTCTGTTTTGGTACCAGTACCATGCTGTTTTGGTTACTGTAGCCTTGTAGTATAGTTTGAAGTCAGGTAGCATGATGCCTCCAGCTTTGTTCTTTTTTGCTTAGGATTGTCTTGGCAATGTGGGCTCTTTTTTGGTTCCATATGAACTTTAAAGTAGTTTTTTCCAATTCTATGAAGAAAGTCATTGGTAGCTTGATGGGGATGGCATTGAATGTAAATTACCTTGGGCAGTATGGCCATTTTCACAATATTGATTCTTCCTATCCATGAGCATGGTATGTTCTTCCATTTGGTTGTGTCCTCTTTTATTTCGTTGAGCAGTGGTTTGTAGTTCTCCTTGAAGAGGTCCTTCACATCCCTTGTAAGTTGGATTCCTAGGTATTTTATTCTCTTTGAATCAATTGTGAGTGGGAGTTCACTCATGATTTGGCTCTTGGTTTGACTGTTATTGGTATATAAGAATGCTCGTGATTTTTGCACATTAATTTTGTATCCTGAGACTTTGCTGAAGCTGCTTATCAGCTTAAGGAGATTTTGGGCTGAGATGATGGGGTTTTCTAAATATACAATCATGTCATCTGCAAACAGGGACAATTTGACTTCCTCTTTTCCTAATTCAGTACTCTTTATTTCTTTCTCCTGCCTGATTGCCCTAGCCAGAATTTCCAACACTATGTTGAATAGGAGTGGTGAGAGAGGGCATCCCTGTCTTGTGCCAGTTTTCAAAGGGAATGCTTCCAGTTTTTGCCCCTTCAGTATGATATTGGCTGTGGGTTTGTCATAAATAGCTCTTATTATTTTGAGATATGTCCCATCACTACCAAATTTATTGAGAGTTTTTAGCATGAAGGGTTGTTGAATTTTGTCAAAGGCCTTTTGTGCATCTATTAAGATAATCATGTGGTTTTTGTCTTTGGTTCTGTTTATATGCTGGATTACGTTTATTGATTTGCATATGTTGAACCAGCCTTGCATCCCAGGGATGAAGCCCACCTGATCATGGTGGATAAGCTTTTTGATGTGCTGCTGGATTCGGTTTGCCAGTATTTTATTGAGGATTTTTGCATCGTTGTTCATCAAGGATGTTGGTCGAAAATTCTCTTTTTTCGTTGTGTCTCTGTCAGGCTTTGGTATCAGGATGATGTTGGCCTCATAAAATGAGTTAGGGAGGATTCTCTTTTTTTCCTGTTGATTGGAATAGTTTCAGAAGGAATGGTACCAGCTCCTCCTTGTACCTCTGGTAGAATTCGGCTCTGAATCCATCTGGTCCTGGACTTTTTTTGGTTGGTAGGCTATTAATTATTGCCTCAATTTCAGAGCCTTCTATTGGTCTATTCAGGGATTCAACTTCTTCCTGATTTAGTCTTGGGAGGGTGTATGTGTCCAGGAATTTATCCATTTCTTCTAGGTTTTCCAGTTTATTTGCGCAGATGTGTTTATAGCATTCTGATGGTAGTTTGTATTTCTGTGGGGTCAGTGGTGATATATCCCCTTTATCATTTTTTATTGTGTCTATTTGATTCTTCTCTCTTTTCTTCTTTATTATTCTTGCTAGTGGTCTATCAATTTTGTTGATCTTTTCAAAAAACCAGCTCCTGGATTCATTGATTTTTTGAAGGGTTTTTTGTGTCTCTATCCTTCAGTTCTGCTCTGATCTTAGTTATTTCTTGCCTTATGCTTTTTTGAATGTGTTTTTGAATGTGTTTGCTCTTGCTTCTCTAGTTTTTTTAATTGTGATGTTAGGGTGTCAATTTTAGATCTTTCCTGCTTTCTCTTGTGGGCATTTAGTGTTATAAATTTCCCTCTACACACTACTTCAACTGTGTCCCATAGATTCTGGTATGTCGTATCTTTGTTCTCACTGGTTTTAAAGAACATCTTTTTTTCTGCTTCATTTCCTTATGTACCCAATAGTCACTCAGGAGCAGGTTGTTCAGTTTCCATGTAGTTGAGCAGGTTTGAGTGAGTTTCTTAGTCCTGAGTTCTAGTTTGATTGCACTTGGTCTAAGAGACAGTTTGTTATAATTTCTGTTCTTGTACATTTGCTGAGGAGTGCTTTACTTCCAACTATGTGGTCAATCTTGGAATAAGTGTGATGTGGTGCTGAGAAGAATGTATATTCTGTTGATTTGGTGTGGAGAGTTCTGTAGATGTCTATTAGGTCTGCTTGGTGCAGAATTGAGTTCTATCCTGGATATCCTTGTTGACTTTCTGTCTCATTGATCTTTCTAATGTTGACAGTGGGATGTTAAAGACTGCCATTATTATTGTATGGGAGTCTAAGTCTCTTTGTAAGTTTCTAAGGACTTGCTTCATGAATCTGGGTGCTCCTGTATTGGGTGCATATATATTTAGGATAGTTAGCTCTTCTTGTTGATTTGATCCCTTTACCATGATGTAATGGCCTTCTTTTTCTCTTTTGATCTTTGTTGGCATAAAGTCAGTTTTATCAGAGACTAGGATTGCAACCTCTGCCTTTTTTTGTTTTCCATTTGCTTGGTAGGTCTTCCTCCATCCCTTTATTTTGAGCCTATGTGTGTCTCTGCATGTGAGATGGGTTTCCTGAATGCAGCCCACTGCTGGGTCTTGACTCTTTATCCAGTTTGCCAGTCTGTGTCTTTTAATTGGACCATTTAGTCCATTTACATTTAAGGTTAATATTGTTATGTGTGAACTTGATCCTGTCATTATGATATTAGCTGGTTATTTTGCTTGTTAGTTGATGCAGTTTCTTCCTAGCATCGATGATCTTTACATTTTGGCATGTTTTTGCAGTGGTTGGTACCAGTTGTTCCTTTCCATGTTTAGTGCTTCCTTCAGGATCTCTTGTAGGGCAGGCCTGGTGGTGACAAAATCTCTAAGCATTTGCTTATCTGTAAAGGATTTTATTTCTCCTTCACTTATGAAACTTAGTTTGGCTGGATATGAAATTCTGGGTTGAAAATTCTTTTCTTTAAGAATGTTGAATATTGGCCCCCACTCTCTTCTGGCTTGTAGAGTTTCTGCCGAGAGATCTGCTGTTAGTCTGATGGGCTTCCCTTTGTGGGTAACCTGACCTTTCTCTCTGGCTGCCCTTAACATTTTTTCCTTCATTTCACCTTTGGTGAATCTGACAAGTATGTGTCTTGGAGTTGCTCCTCTCAAGGAGTATCTTTGGGGCGTTCTCTGTATTTCCTGAATTTGAATGTTGGCCTGCCTTGCTAGGTTGGGGAAGTTCTCCTGGATAATATCCTGCAGAGTGTTTTCCAACTTGGTTCCATTCTCCCTGTCAGTTTCAGGCACACCAATCAGATGTAGATTTGATCTTTTCACATAATCCCATATTTCTTGGAGGCTTTGTTCATTTCTTTTTACTCTTTTTTCTCTAAACTTCTCTTCTCACTTCATTTCATTCATTTGATCTTCAATCACTGATACTGTTTCTTCCAGTTGATTGAGTTGGTTACTGGCTTGTGCATTTGTCACGTAGTTCTCATGTCATGGTTTTCATCTCTGTCAGTTTGTTTGTGGACTTCTCTGCATTGGTTATTCTAGTTATCCATTCTTCTATTCTTTTTCAAGGTTTTTAGTTTCTTTGCACTGGTTGTAGTTCCTCCTTTAGCTCTGAGAAGTTTGATTGACTGAAGCTTTCTTCTCTCAACTCGTCAAAGTCATTCTCTGTCCAGCTTTGTTCCATTGCTGGTGATGAGCTGTGCTCCTTTGAAGGGGGAGAGGCACTCTGATATTTTGAATTTCCAGCTTTTCTGCACTGCTTTTCCCCCATCTTTGTGGTTTTATCTGCCTTTGGTCTTTGATGATGGTGATGTACTGATGTGGATTTTGGTGTGGGTGTCCTTTCTGTTTGTTAGTTTTCCTTCTAACAGTCAGGACCCTCAGCTGCAGGTCTGTTGAAGTTTGCTTGAGGTCCACTCCAGACCCTGTTTGCCTGGGTATCAGCAGCGGAGGCTGCAGAAGATAAAATATTGCTAAACAGCGAGTGTTGCTGTCTGATTCTTGCTCTGGAAGCTTCATCTCAGAGGTGTACCCAGCCGTGTGAGGTGTGAGGTGTTGGTCTGCACCTAGTGGGGGATGTCTCCCAGTTAGGCTACTCAAGGGTCAGGGACACACTTGAGCAGGCAGTCTGTCTGTTCTCAGATCTCAACCTCCATGCTGGGAGAACCACTGCTCTCTTCAAAGCTGTCAGGCAGGGACATTTACATCTGCAGAGGTTTCTGCTGCTTTTTGTTTAGCTATGCCATGTTCCCAGAGTTGGAGTCTGCAGAGGCTACAGAGGCAGGCAGGTCTCCTTGAGCCGAGGTGGGCTTCAACCAGTTCGAGCTTCCAGGAGGCTTTGTTTACCTACTTAAGCCTCAGCAGTGGCGGTTGCCCCTTCCCCAGCCTCACTGCAACCTTGCAGTTAGATCTCAGACTGGTGTGCTAGCAATGAGGGAGGCTCCATAGGCATGGGACCCTCTGGGCCAGGTGTGGGATATAATATCCTGGTGTGCCATTTGCTAAGACCTTTGGTAAAGCACAGTATTAAGGTGGGAGTTACCCGCTTTTCCAGGTGTTGTGTGTCTCAGTTTCCTTTGGCTAGGAAAGGGATTCCCTTCCCCCTTGTGCTTCCTAGGTGAGGCAATGCCTCGCCCTGCTTCAGCTCTCACTGGTTGGGTTGCACCCACTGACCAGCACTGATTGTCCGACACGCCCCAGAGAGATGAACCCGGTACCTCAGTTGAAAATGCAGAAATCACCAGTCTTCTGTGTCACTGATGCTGGGGGCTGGAGGCTGGAGCTGTTCCTATTTGGCCATCTTGGGCACCCCCTTCAGCTCTACAATTTCTTACACGTGTGCAAATGCTGAGAGATTTTGTCACTGCAGGGCCTGTCTTACAAGAGTTCCTGAAGGAAGCACAGAATATGGTAAGGAACAACCAGTACCAGCCACTGGAAAAACATACCAAATGGGCAAAATGCCGCAATTAAAAGACATAGACTGGAAAATTGGGTAAAGAGTCAAGACCCATCAATGTGCTGTATTCAGGAGACCCATCTCATGTGCAAAGACACACATAGGCTCAAAATAAAGGGATGGAAGGATATTTACCAGGCAAATGGAAAGTAAACAAAAAGCAAGAGTTACAGTCCTAGTCTCTGATAAAACCGACTTTAAACCAACAAAGATTAAAAGAGACAAAGAAGGGGATTACATAATGGTAAAGGGATCAATGCAACAAGAAGAGCTAAGTATCCTAAATATGTATACACTTAATACAGAAGGACCCAGATTCATAAAGCAAGTGTTCTTAGAGTCTTAAAAAGAGACTTAGACTCCCACACAATAATAGTGGGAGACTTTAGCACCCCACTGTCAATGTTAGATAAATCAATGAGACAGAAAATTAACAAGGATATTCAGGACTTGAACTCAGCTCTGGACCAAGTGGACATAACAGTCATCTACAGAACTCTCCACCCCAAATCAGCAGAATATACATTCATCTCAGCACACATAACACTTATTCTAAAATTGACCACATAATTGGAAGTAAAACACTCCTTAGCAAATGCAAAAGAATGGAAATCATAATAAACAGTCTGTCAGACCACAGTTTATTCAAATTAGAACTCAGAATTAAGAAACTCACTCAAAACCACACAACTACATGGTAACTGAACAACCTACTTCTGAATGATTACTGGGTAAATAACAAAATTAAGGCAGAAATCAACAAGTTCTTTGAAACCAGTGAGAACAAAAACACAATGTACTGTACCAGAATTCTGGGACACAGCTAAAGCAGTGTTTAGAGGGAAATTTGTAGCACTAAATGCCCACAGGAGAAAGTGAGAAAGATATAAAATTGACACCCTAACATCACAATTAATGAAGTAGAAAAGCAAGAGCAAACAAATTCAAAAAATAGCAGAAGAGAAGAAATAACTAAGATCAGAGCAGAACTGAAAGAGATAGAGACACAAAATCCCTTCAAAAAAATCAGTGAATCCAGGAGCTGTTTTTTCAAAAGTTCAACAAAATAGATAGACTGCTAGCCAGACTAATAAAGAATAAAAGAGAGAAGAATCTGATAGACACAATAAAAAATGATAAATGGGATATCACCACTGAACCCACAGAAATACAAATGACCATCAGAGAATACTATAAACACCTTTATGCAAATAAACTAGAAAATCTAGAAAAAAATGGATAAATTCCTGGACACATGCACTCTCACAAGACTAAACAAAGAAGTCGAATCCCTGAATAGACCAATAACAAACTTTGAAATTGAGGCAGTAATTAATAGCCTAGAAACCAAGAAAAGCTGAGACCAGACAGATTCACAGTTGAATTCTACCAGAGGTACAAAGAGGAGCTGGTGCCATTCCTTCTGAAACTCTTCCAACCAATAGAAAAAGAGGGAATCCTCCCTAACTCATTTGATGAGACCAGCATCATACTGATACCAAAGTCTGGCAGAAACACACCAAAAAAGGAAAATATCAGGCCAGTATCCCTGATGAACATCGATGCAAAAATCCTCAATAAAATACTGGCAAACCAAATCCAGCAGCACATCAAAAAACTTATCCACCACGATCAAATCGGCTTCATTTCTGGGATGCAAGCCTAGTTCAATATACACAAATCTATGGAAGTTATTCATCACACAAACAGAACCACAGACAAAAACCACATGATTATCTCAATAGATGCAGAAAAGGCCTTTGATAAAATTCATCACTCCTTCATGCTAAAAACTCTCAGTAAACTAAGTATTGATGGAATGTATCTCAAAATAATAAGAGCTATTTATGACAAACCCACAGTCAATATCATATTGAATGGCCAAAAGCTGGAAGCATTCTCTTTGAAAAGGAATATAGTAAGGAACACAAGACAAGGGTATTCAGATAGGAAGACAGGAAGTCAAATTGTCTCTGTTTGCAGATGACGTGATTGTATATTTAGAAAATCCCATAATCTCAGCCCAAAATCTCTTTAAGCTGATAAGCAACTTCAGCAAAGTCTCAGGATACAAAATTAATGTGTAAAAATCACAAGCATTTCTATACACCAACAAGAGACAAACAGAGAGCCAAATCATGAGTGAACTCCCATTCACAATTGCTTCAAAGAGAATAAAATACCTAGGAATACATCTTACAAGGGATGTGAAGGACCTTTTCAAGGAGAACTACAAACCACTGCTCAAGGAAATGAGAGAGGACTCAAGCAAATGGAAGAACATTCCATGCTCGTGCTTAGGAAGAATCAATATTGTGAAAATGGCCATCCTGCCTAAAGTAATTTATAGATTCATTGCTATCTCCATCAAGCTACCAATGACTTTCTTCAGAGAATTAAAAAAAAAAAAACTACTTTAAATTTTATATGGAACCAAGAAAGAGCCCATATAGCAAAGACAATTCTAAGGAAAAATAACAAAGCTGGAGACATCACGCTACCTGACTTCAAACTATACTGCAAGGCTACAGTAACCAAAACAGCATAGTAGTGATACCAAAACAGATATACAGACTAATGGAACAGAACAGAGGCCTCAGAAATAACAACATACATCTATAACAATCTGAATTTTGACAAACCTGATGAAAGCAACCAGTGGGGAAAGGATTCCCTATTTAATAAGTGGTGCTGGGAAAACTGGCTAGCCATATGCAGAAAACTGAAACTGGACCCTGTCCTTACACCTTTTATAAAAATCAACTCAAGATGGATTAAAGACTTAAATGTAAGACCTAAAACCATAAAATCCCTAGAAGAAAACGTAGGCAATACCATTCATGACATAGGCATGGGCCAAGACTTCATGACTAAAACACCAAAAGGAATGGCAACAAACCCCAAAAGTGACATATGAAATTTAGTTAAACTAAAGAGCTTCTGCACAGCAATGGACACTATCATCAGAGTGAACAGGCAACCTACAGAATGGGAGAAAATTTTTGCAGTCGATCCATCTGACAAAGGGCTAATATCCAGAATCTACAAAGAACTTAAACAAATTTACAAGAAAGAAAAACCCATCAAAAAGTGGGCAAAGGGTTTGAACAGACACTCTCAAAAGAAGACATTTATGCAGCCAACAAACATATGAAAAAAATCTCATCATCTCTGGTCATTAGAGAAATGCAAATCAAAATCACAATGAGATACCATCTCACACCAGTTAGAATGGTGATCATTAAAAAGTCAGGAAACAACAGATTCTGGAGAGGATGTGGAGAAATAGGAATGCTTTTATACTGTTTTGGGAGTGTAAATTAGTTCAACCTTTGTGGAAGACAGTGTGACAATTCCTCAAGGATCTAGAACCAGAAAAATACCATTTGACCCAGCAGTCCTATTACTGGGTATATACCCAAAAGATTAGAAGTCATTCTACTATAAAGACACATGCACATGTATGTTTATTGTAGCACTATTCACAATAGCAAAGACTTGGAACCAACCCAAATGCCCATCAATATTAGACTGGATAAAGAAAATGTGGCACATATACACCATGGAGTACTGTGCAGCCCTAAAAAGGATGAGTTTGTGTCCTTTGCAGGGACATGGATGAAGCTGGAAACCTGGAAACCATCATCCTCAGCTAATTAACACAAGAAGAGAAAAACAAACACTGCATGTTCTCACTCATAAGTGGGAGTTGAACAATGAGAACACATGGACACAGGGAGAGGTACATCACACGCTGGGGCCTGTCAGGGGGTGTGGGGCTAGCATTAAGAGAAATACCTAATGTAGATGAAGGGTTGATGGGTGCAGCAAACCCCCATGGCGTGTGCACACCTACGTAAAAAACCTGCACGTTCTGCACATGTATCCCAGAACTTAAAGTATAATAATAAAGAAAAGAGAAAGAGGAACATTATATAATGATAAAATGCCTTGTCCCACAGGAAAATGTCACAATCCTAAACATATATGCACCTAACACTGGAGCTCCCAAATTTATAAAGCAATTACTAATAGACGTAAGAAATGAGATAGACATCAGCACAGTAATAGTGGGGAGCTTCAATACTCCACTTACAGCAATAGAGTGATCATCAAGACAAAAAGTCAACAAAGAAACAATGGATTAAAACTGTACCCTGGAACAAATGGACTTAACAGATATATATAGAACATTACATCCAAAATCCACAGAATATACATTCTATTCAACAGTGCATGAAACTTTCTCCAAGGTAGATTATATGATAGGCCACAAAATGAACCTCAACAAATTTATGAAAATTGACATTATATCAAGCACTCTTTCAGACCACATCTTTTCAACTCAGCACTGAAAGCCGTAGCCAGAGCAATCAGACAAGAGGAAGAGATAAAGGGCATCCAAATCAGTAAAGAGGAAGTCAAACTGTCACTGTTTGCTGATGATATGATTGTTTACCTAGAAAACCCTAAAGACTCCTCCAGAAAGCTCCTAGAACTGATAAAAGAATTTAGCACAGTTTCAGAAAACAAAATTAATGTACACAAATCAGTAGCTCTTTTATACACCAACAACGACAAAGCTGAGAATCAAATTAAGAACTGAACCCCTTTTACAACAGCTGGAAGAAGGTGAAATACTTAGGAATATACCTAACCAAGAAGGTGAAAGGTCTCTACAAGGAAAACTGCAAAACACTGCTGGAAGAAATCATAAATGACACAAACAAATGGAAACACATCCCATGCTCATGAATGGGTAGAATCAATATTGTGAAAATGACCATACTGCCAAAAGCAATCTACAAATTCAATACAATTCCTATCAAAATACCACCATCATTCTTCACAGAACTAAAAAAAAAAAATTCTAAATGTCATATAGAACCAAAAAAGAGGCTGCATAGCCAAAGCAAGTCTAAGCAAAAATAACAAACCTGGAGGCATCACATTACCTGTTTTCAAACTATTCTATAAGGCATAGTCACCCAAACAGCATGATACTGGTATAAAAATAGGCACACAGACAAATGGAGTAGAATATAGAACCCAGAAACAAACCCAAATACAGCGAACTGATCCTCAACAAAGCAAACAAAAGCATAAAGTGTGGAAAGGACACCTGTTTCAACAAATAGTGCTGGGATAATTGGCTAATCACATATAGGAGAATGAAACTGGATCCTCATCTTTCACCTTGTACAAAAATCAACTCAAGATGGATAAAGGACTTAAATCTAAGACCTGAAACTATAAAAATTCTAGAATATAGCACCAAAAAAATCCTTCTAGACTTTGACTTAGGCAAGGATTTCATGACCAAGAACCCAAAAACAAACACAATAAAAACAAAGATAAATAGTTGAGGCTTAACTAAACTAAAGAACTTTTGTACAACAAAAGGAACAGTCAGCAGAGTAAACAGACAACCCACAGAGTGGGAAAAAAATCTTCAGAATGTATACATCAGACAAAATGACTAATATCTAGAATCTACAATGAACTCAAATTAGCAAGAAAAAATAAAAAACAAGCAATTCCATCAAAAGTGGGCTAAGGACATGAATAGACAATTCTCAAAAGAAGATATACAAATGGCCAACAAACATATAAAAAATGCTCAACATCACTAATGATCAGGGAAATGCAAATCAAAAGTCCAGTGCAATACCACCTTAATCCTGCAAGAATGCCCATAATAAAATATCAAAAAATGGTAGATGTTGGCAGGGATGCGGTGAAGAGGGAACACTTCTACACTGCTGGTGGGAATGTAAACTAGTACGACCACTATGGAAAACAGTTTGGAGATTTCTCTTTTTTTTTTTTTTGAGACGGAGTCTCGCTCTGTCGCCCAGGCTGGAGTGCGGTGGCGCGATCTCGGCTCACTGCAAGCTCCACCTCCCGGGTTCACGCCATTCTCCCGCCTCAGCCTCCGAGTAGCTGGGACTACAGGCGCCCGCCACCACGCCCGGCTAGTTTTTTGTATTTTTAGTAGAGACGGGGTTTCACCATGTTAGCCAGGATGGTCTCGATCTCCTGACCTCGTGATCCACCCGCCTCGGCCTCCCAAAGTGCTGGGATTACAGGCTTGAGCCACCGCGCCCGGCGGAGATTTCTTAAAGAACTAAAAGTGGAACTACTGTTTGATCCAGCAATCCCACTACTAGGTATCTACCCAGAGGAAAATAAATCATTATATGAAAAAGGTATTTGCACACACATGTTTATAGCGGCACAATTTACAATTGCAAAAATGTGGAACCAACCCAAATGCCCATCCATCAGCCAGTGGATTAAGAAACTATGACACACACACACACACACACATATACACACACACACACATACATATATATATGATGAAATACTGCTCATCCATAAAAAGGAATGAGTTAGCAGCATTCACAGTGACCTGGATGAGACGGGAGACTATTATTCTAAGTGAAATAACACAGAATGAAAAACTAAACATCTTATGTTCTCACTCGTAAGTGGGAACTGAGCTATGAGGATGCAAAGGCATTAGAATGACACAATGAACTCTGAGAACTCTGGGGAAAAGAATGGAAAGGGGGTGAGGATAAAAGACTATAAATATGGTACAGTGTATACTGCTCAGGTGATGGGTGCACTAAAATCTCACAGATCACCACTAAAGAACTTACTGATGTAACCAAACACTACCTGTTCCCCAATAACCTCTGGGGAAAAAAAGAATGTCATCAGGAATCCAGGTTCCTCTGTCTTACCACCCTACCATCCATTATGTTTTTTCATCCTAGGGCTGTTCTTCCTTATGGTCTGTAGTCAGCTACCTGCCAGAGCAATGAGGACTATATAAGTCCTTATGTTATCCAATGGAAGAGAATGGATGCCTCCTGCCGGCTATTGAAGAAAAATCATTTTCTTCAGTTTTACTGAGCCAGCTTAGATCATATGCTTATTCCTAACTCTACAATATCACCAGGGGAATGACATGGGTTGATTTGCTCGACCTGGAAAAGAAGATAGGACATGATTTAAACACGATTGGCTTAGACTAATCGGAGCTCAAAATGAACTTGAGTTCAATTACCAAAAGCACATTGGTGATACAGCATAGGGGAGAATAGAATGGATTTGCAGAGGAGCATTTCGTTTTAGACTTGAAATATTTAAATTTAGATAAGTTTGGAGAATGAGAAAGGACACTGCAGTCAAAGGTGTAGAAGTGGAGGGCTTTTTCTTATTTGTGATAGTATGAATAAGAAAATTGATTATATTTCTTGTTCTTATTTTAGGCTAGAATTAGAGCGATCTTTTGTGTTGGAATTCTCATATTTCTTACTTGAATAATTCTTCCATGAGGCTAAAATCACTATTTTCCTCAATACCACTTGTCACTCCCATCAATCAAATAAACGTATCATCTATCATTTTACAGATCTATCTGTTGACAGAATAATTTATCCATTTCATATGCTCAAAATATGGACGTATGCATATGACCGAATGACACTGATCATCACAATTAGGTACAATTTGCTACACCAATATTTTACAGATGTGAAACAATAGAAGCTAGTGGTATCAAAACAGCTATGCTGCAAGCCTAATATTTCAACAACAAATTTGTTATTAATATTTGCAAATTCAACATGATAATCTTGAGGTCAAAGCAATTTGAGAATTCAATATCCCAACTAGTACCCTCTCTTACAATGTCTGTGTTCTTTAATGCTGCAAGAGACTCATAGACTGTTCTTGTAAGTGTCTTGGGGTCTAGCTAAATGCCATGTTCCCTCTCTCCATTTCTAAGCTTTCTTTTTCTTTCTCATTTTATGCTTCCTCTTTTTTTGTCCTTATTTTTCTTTTACTTTTGATTTTTTACAGATGTACACTGCATGCATGTAATAATAAGGTATTATATTGATGATCATGTCACTTATTTCTCTTCTTTCCCACTATTCATCCTCCTTTGTACTTGTTCTCTTTATACTTGTGCTTTTCTGTTTTCTGCTCTGAAGAATATTCCCTCAAATCTCTTGCTTTTATTTCCCTTTCACTTATCTTCTTTCCCTTCTCTCTTTCCAGTGGGATAAATTAGCTATGCCTCTTTAGCAGGTTCACTAACTATAGGAATAGTTTGCCTCTGGAAGCAAACCTGCTGTGGCTTTGTTTTCTTTGGTTTAAAGCATCTGTCAACTGAAGCAAAGAGTGACAATAATGAGCATCGACCTACTCCAGATAATTGGGGGTGCCATTAAAATATGGGCAAATTTGTTAATACAGACTTCTAGTCAGGTTAGGAATCTCTCCCTGTAACACATCACTTACTATACCATAGTGTACTTGTTTGTTTATTTGGTTGTGAGCTTCATGAGGGCTGAGACTATACTTTCATAAATATCTACATTTTCAGCATTTAGCAAAGTGAATTTTTATGACAAATCATTCATTAAACACACATTAAGCAGACCCACTGGTATACAGTTGTTCATATTTTCACTACACAATCCTAGGGCATGCCACTAACATCACTCACATCTTAAATTTGTACATTCATTACAATTTTGGGGAAGATTATAGTGAAGTGTTTAGTTATAAGAAAATCATTATATTATGACAATTTCCTAACAGATGAAAGTAAATTCTTTTGAGAAAGGGGCACCTTTTTCTACTTTACTCAAAAGTGACTTATGGGCTACTATTGGTCCATAAGTAAGTGACTTATGGACCATAATAAGTCACTTACTTATGGTCCATACTTACAAAATAAGTAATTGTACCTAATTTATATTTATTAATACACATACTAATAAATATATTAATATTCAGTTTCACAATGAGTACATTTTATTTATCTTGCTCAAGACAGCTCTTGCACTTTGAGCAAGATGAAAAACAGTGTATCTGTAATATAAAAAATGAGGTGCTGATTCTCATAATGGGAGAGAAAATGCCTCTTCTACTTCACACCCTTACGTGTACAATTTCCTCTTTGTTTTCGTTAACTTGCCAACTTCTTATTCTTGTCTTATGTGTCCATCAATATTGCAGTAGTGATTTACTTGAGCACATATGTATAATGCTGCTGAGAATAAAATATTCTAGTATGCTGTGCCATTCTGTACTAAAACCTAGACCCACCACCATAAACATCCCTACCTAGGATCAAATTGTATCCTTTGTTTCAGGATGAAATCCTGTTATATTCGTTCACAGTTCTCTTTTAATTTAATATGGATTGAATTGAGCAGCTCCAACATCTAGTAATAACAATGAGCAACATTTACTAATTACTTCCTATGTAGTGTAGACACTCTTCTGAGTTTTTAGGTACTTCTGTTCCCATTTTGTAGATGAGAAAATCTTCACACAGAGAGTTTAAATAATTTGCTGAAGGTCAAATAGCTGTGTCAAAAACAGAGTTCAAGCCCAGCATTGTGTATTTCCCCACCCCTCAAATATATAACTGCCTCCCGTTGGCATTATTCTTGATGACCTTAATCAGAAGTTTTGAAAGTACTTTCAAGATTCTTTACTGTATAACAGGACTACACTACAAATGCTAAAACTCTTTCCTCCCAAGATCCATTGAACCCCTTAATCCTAGGCAGTTTCTTTTCTGTATCAATTTTTTCTCCTTTAATAACAATTATTATATGATACTCCTGACCATAATTTTTAGGCGTTAGTAATTTTAATGCTTACCATTACCCTGATGTAGATATTTTTACATTCCCCTTTTAGGGAGGAAAAACTGCTCAAGGTCACCTTGCCAAAGTGGCTCTGGATGCCTTTGAGCCCAGATAGCGTGGATACAGAGTCCATGTTCTTAACCTTCTGTGAACCCGATTATATGTAAACCAGGACTCAGAAGGCCTGTAGCTTTCATTTTTCTCTGGCTATGTGATCTGGGGTTAATTATACCCTATTTGTCTCATCTGTAAAATAAAGTGTTTGACTTAGATAGTATCTATATTCAAGGAGGTGAGTCTATGGATGGTAAAAAGTAATGGAGTCATGCCATCTACACAAGCTGTCTTAACCAATAACTACTGGTGGTACTTGGAGCAATCCATTTAATTTTTCAATGACTCAATTTTCTTTGTAAAATTGAAATAATAATAATTCCTTCTCCTCACTAAGTTGTTATAAGAGCTCAGTAAGAAACAAGATGCTGTTAAAGATTTCTATAAATATTAGATATGATATATTAAATCTTATTTTATAAATAATAAATATTACAGCATTTTTAAGAAAAAAGGTGTGCAGAAGATAAACTACAGAGCACAGACAATTCTTGCTATTCAGAAATAAATACTTTTAGCATTTTGTGGCTGTCATAGCCTGTCAGTCTTTTTTTTTTTCATATAGATATATAGCAGTTGCTGTTGGAGCCTGACCCGTATCCCTCAGATCAGACTGTTTCAATGTGCTCCAGAAAACTTCCAACAGCCTCGTGTGCCTCTCTATGCTTGAGGGCTTTTTCAAGAACCACAGAAAGCCATTCTGCTGATGAAAGACAGGGACAGAGTGGAGTACATGGAAATTAACATCTCTCTGTAGCTGCCTATAACTCATGGCTGACTCGACTTGGAGTATAAGTATTATTCCATCTCCCTGCTTCTTGGGTGGGACAATTCTGTGTTCTAGTCTGCTTCCCAGAGTTTCTCTGTGTGATTAAGTTTCAGCTGTCCACTGCAGTAGTTGGTGTGGTAACATACTCTACATAGGTTGACTTTCCCTGCTTGTGCTGCTTCCTGACTCCCGTGATATGATTCTTCTTCTTCCCTATTAAGCAAATTGCACTCAAATTCTTGCCTCCTGATCCACTTCTGAAGGAAATCTAATATTAGATATGATAGAACAGGGTCTGACACAGAGCAGTCGTTTGGTTGTTTAGTACTTCTTTTTTGGATTCTTATTTCAGGTAGCAAAAAATTTAGGCTTGGGTATATAGTTGAGTCAGGGTTTGAACACAGGTTTGACTCCAGAGCCTAAGTTTTAACCATTATTCTTTAAGAATGGATAGCAATTTTAAGACATTCATGAATATACCCATTAGCCTTCTGACTGGTTCTCTTCTATGCTTGTTTTTACTACCTTTTAACATGTATAACAGATTATGTTTCTTCTCTGATAAAAATTTTGCAAAATTTTTCCATTTTATTTAAGTTAAACTAGAGTTCTTCAAATGGCCTAAAATATCACACATGATTTGGTCCCTCTACCTTCACTACTCTTTTGACTTCATTCTTATGATTTTTTCCTTCTCACTCTACTCTAGGCATACTGGTCATTTGGCTTTTCCTGTAAGCTGCCAAGAATACTCTTGCCTCAGGGTCTTTGCACTGGCTGTTCTACGTTCTTCCTCCAATATCTCTATGACTCTTTTCTCTATCTCCTTCAGGTTTCTGCGTAAATGTTATCTGCTTATTGAGGCCTTTCCTCTCATTCCTTTTAAAAACCACATCTCCCTTGGCTTGTCTCCCATGTTCCTCATTTTCACTTCCTTCCTTTATTTTTCCTCGTACTTCTTAGCACCATCTTTTATACTATATGTATTTCACTTAAAAATGGTTTATTGAACCAGAATCTAAGCTCTGCAGGAGCAGAGATTTCTGTTTTGTTTAACTTGCTGTGTTTCTGGTACCCAAAACAGTGGCCTCAATAACTATTTGTTAAAGAATGAATGAATAAAAGTCATGCTGATGAGTGTTATTATTGAATACCAGAGGAAGAGAAATTATTTCTATCAAATAGTTTTTCTGACTGTCAGCATTTTTCCCCCAGCTATCACCCATCATAGTATCTTTATAGTTTAGCCACTAAAGTTGTAATTGGGTTTTCTGTCTCAGCAACATGATGACACACCACAGCAGCTGCTTAGATTTAACAGAATTCAGTTTTGATAGGTCATTCAATGCTGTTGAATGTGCTTTCAGTATTCTAACTTGTTCTGTTTTTTTAAAAAATTCCTTTCAGAATTTCTTCCACTTCCCTACAATGCTGACTCTGAGATTCTCTCATGTAACTTGACTCTCTTTTCTCAGTGATATTTATCTCAACTTATACAGATACCTTGTTTTTTCCTTCTTTTTTTTCTGCTGCTGTCTCTGTCTGAGAGAATTTGTTAAATTACAGTCTGATTTCTTATCAGCGTCACACATGTATGGATGTAATTGTCTAATGGTCTCTTGAATAAACTTTTCATTCAGAATCTGCTTTTTGACATCCATCAGTATACCCTCTCTCTATATGTTGTGTGACTCTACAATTGAAGAATAAATTGTGTGGAAACTCAGTACTCACTATGACATATGAGGTAAAATTTACTGTAGTGAGTAGATGATAACTGTTGACTTAAAATGAATATATCTACTTTAGTTTTTTCCTCCATGAAAGTGAAACCCCTTGGATTATTTAGATCAGTATTGTGGTAATGTCTCTTGATAATCTAACTTTAAAGCATACCTTCAGACCTATTTCCTTAATGAGACTTTCTCTGATTCACTTTACATAATTTTAGATCAGTTGCTACATGTAGTTACCATGATTCATAAATAGTATTGTGGTATGGTGAAGAACATGGGCTGTGGATTTAGATAAATTGTGTTTTAACTTAATACTGTCAGTGATTATCTTTGTAACCTTGAACAAGATATTTAACCTCTCTAAGCCCTTTTCTAATCTGTAAAATGGGAATAATAATAATTCCTAATTCATTGAGTTGTTATGGAGATTAGTAATATTGTGTTGGAATATTTAGCATAGTGTCTGGTGGATGGTAAGCAGTCAGTGCACATTAACTGTTTTTAAATATACATAGAAAATACATGTGTGTGCTGATTATAAATGATCTCCATGTTCTCATTCATTCTCCATGTAAACTTTGATTTTCTGTTATGTTCTTTAGTGATTTTTAGGTCTTTAACTGTTATTACCTGAAATTGTTATTAAACAAATAATTCACACAGGACAAAATCTTATTCATAAAGACTTCTTGGCCATGTTGTACATTTTTATTTATTAGTTGCTTATTCCTTAGAGACTATATCTTTTCTTTATACAAGTTAGGCTCACTGAGCCACAGAATGTTGAGTATTCTATTCAAATCATTCATTTTATAAAATGAAACATTAAAATCTAGCATGCAAGGGGCAGAGCTGGGACTGAACACAAATCTCATAGTGCTTAGCAGTGTCAACCACACTACCTGCCTTGCTGGGTATTCAGGGACTGCTCAGTGCCTGACCAAATAGAATGTCATTCAGCACATTTTTAAAAACTATATTAGCTATTGTTTTTCCTTTTCCACCACTCTGGTAAATCTAGGAGGGAAAAATACAGTATCTATGGAACTTCAAGGGATTTTATAGAACCTCCTGACTGTCCAAGGATCACTTTGCAGTGTAAATAGTGTTAATTTGAGTGTATAAGTTATAAAACAAGATTACTTTCCTTTTCACAGCCTCTCAGACATGCCTCAATTGCTCTGTGATACATTATGATAGAATGCATAAAGTGACCGCTAAAAATATTTTGAGGATTAAGAGTCAGTATATTTTACTGGAAGGAGCAACTTGATAGAGACTATAAATACCAACATTCAAATTTTAATAACATCTGTGCAGAGATCACATTTAACAATGCTGATGCTATTTTTGATAATCTATTGTCTCTTGGTTTCATAATTTTTCTTGATTGTCCTTTAAATGGGTGCCATCCTGTACTCTCCTTCCACCATGTAAGTTTTTCTATTGTAGCACCTATGCAACAGTTTTACAAGTGTCTGCCAAATTGTCTGTGAACCCCATTAGAGCCCAATCCTTGCACAGAAAATCTATCATATTAATTTTTATAATTCCTACTCCCTGGTACCTACAATGTTTGGTCTGTATTAGGTGATCAATAATAATAGAATAATTAGAATGTTTGGGCAATTTGGAATAAATTAATTCTTGTTCCTTTTAATTCTCTTTTGATGGCTAGTCTTCTTTTAATCCGTTCAGTAGTAGTGTTTCTAGGGCCTACATCTTTGATCCTCTTCTGAATTCACCTCTGTGCACTCTTCTTGAGTTATCTTACTTTCTCCTATTTCATGTCTATATATATGCCAACGATGCCAGATATTTATCTCTAATACTAATCTCTCTCCTGAGCACAAAATTGTATTTCAGTCTTCTTAGTATCATAACGTGGATCCTACCCTTGTCTTCTAATCCATTCAAGGTTAAGGTCTCCAGAGCTACTCTTTTCATAAAATGATTCAGTTTCCCTCTACTTTGCAAATCTGTAGACCTATGTTAATAGTTCAAGCTTAAAATGTGCAAGTTAGAGGCTTTGTGTCTATGGTTCTTCTCCCCCCCTTCATCTACTACATCCCTTATTTTAACAAATCCTGTTACTTTTACATTAGAAACTTCTTTTGAATTTACCCCTAGCTCTCTGTCTTCACTATCAATGTCTTGTTTCAGTCCTCTGTCTTCTTTTGTGTGGTATATTGCAACAGCTTACCACTTTTGGTCTTTTCACTACTGCTTCTTCCTACTGCAGCCTGCCTTTCACATGTCTACCAGAGGCATCTTCCCCCAAAACAAAGAGGCTCATGCCATCATCCTGCTTAAAGACTTCTGTTGGTTTCCACTCTCTCCTTCCAAAACTCGATATCGTACATCTCCGGTTGCATTTTCCTTACCCAGCCGACAAAACACTAGACTCTAGGCATATGCAATTTGACTCTTCTCCCAAAATCAGGCTTTTTATGCTCTGTGCCTCTATACCTGACTTCTTATTTGCTTGTTATGTCCTTCTCATCTTTCTTTTTTTTAAGTTTAATTTTTTAAATTGTACTTCAAGTTCTAGTGTACATGTGCACAACGTGCAGGTTTGTTACATAGGTATACATGTGCCATGTTGGTTTGCTGCACCCATCAACTCATCATTTACATTAGGTATTTCTCCTAATGCTATCCCTCCCCCAGCCCCCACCATCTGACAGGCCCTAGTGTGTGATGTACCCCACCCTGTGTCAATGTGTTCTTGTTGTTCAACTCCCACCTATGAGTGTGAACATGTGATATTTGGTTTTCTGTCCTTGTAGTTTGCTTAGAATGATGGTTTCCAGCTTCATCTATGTCCCTGCAAAGACATTAACTCATCCTTTTTTATGACTGTATAGTATTCCATGGTATATATGTGCCAATTTTCTTTATCTAGTCTATCATTGATGGACATTTGGGTTGGTTCCAACTCTTTGCTATTGTGAATAGTGCCACAATAAACATATGTGTGTGCATGTGTCTTTATAGTAGAATGATTTCTAATCCTTTGGGTATATACCCAGTAATGGGATCGCTGGGTCAAATGGTGTTTCTAGTTCTAGATCCTTAAGGAATCACCATACTGTCTTCCACAATAGTTGAACTAGTTTACACTCCCACCAACCATGTAAAAACATTCCTATTCCTCCACATCCTCTCCAGCATCTGTTGTTTCCTGACTTTTTAATGATCACCATTCTAACTGGCATGAGATGGTATGTCATTGTGGTGTTGATTTGCATTTCTCTGATGACCAGTGGTGATGAGCATTTTTTCATATGTCTGTTGGCTGCATGAATGTCTGCTTTTGAGATGTGGCTGTTCGTATCCTTTGCCCACTTTTTGATAGGGTGTTTGTTTTTTGCTTGTAAATTTAAGTTCTTTGTAGATTCTGGATATTAGCCCTTTGTCAGATAGGTAGATTGCAAAGATTTTCTTCCATTCTGTAGGTTGCCTGTTCACTCTGATGATAGTGTCTATTGCTGTGCAGAAGCTCTTTAGTTTAATTAAATTTCATATGTCACTATTGGGGTTTGTTGCCATTCCTTTTGGTGTTTTAGTCGTGAAGTCTTTGCCCATGCCTATGTCATGAATGGTATTGCCTAGGTTTTCTTCTAGTGCTTTTATGGTGTTAGGTCTTACATTTAAGTTTTTAATCCATCTTGAGTTAATTTTTGTATATGGTGTAAGGAAGGGATCCAGTTTCAGCTTTCTATACATGGCTACCCAGTTTTCCCAGCACTATTCATTAAATAGGGAATCTTTTCCCTATTTCTTGGTTTTTGTCAGGTTTGTCAAAGACCAGATGGTTGTAGATGTGTGGTGTTATTTCTGAGGTCTCTGTTCTGTTCCATTAGTCTATATATCTGTTTTGGTACCAGTACCATGCTTTTTGGTTACTATAGCCATAGTTTGAAGTCAGGTAGCGTGATGCCTCTAGTTTTGTTCCTTTTGTTTAGGATTTTTTTTAAACTGTGTGGGCTCTTTTTTGATTCCATATGAAATTTAAAGCAGTTTTTTTTTTTAAATTCTGTGAAGAAAGTCGTTGATAGCTTGATGGGGATAGCATTGAATCTATAAATAACTTTGGGCAGTATGGCCATTTTCACGATATTGATTCTTCCTACCCATGAGCATGGAATGTTCTTCCATTTGTTTGTGTCCTCTTTTATTTCATTGAGCAGTGGGTTTGTAATTCTCCTTGAAGAGGTCCTTCACATCTCTTGTAAATTGGATTCCTAGGTATTTTATTCTCTTTGTAGTAATTGTGAATGCCATTTCACTCATGATTTGGCTCTCTGTTTGTCTATTATTGGTGTATAGGAATACTTGTGATTTTTGCACTTTGATTTTGTACCCTGAGACTTTGCTGAAGTTGCTCATCAGCTTAAGGAGACTTTTGGCTGAGATGGTGGGGTTTTCTATATATACAATCATGTCATCTGGAAACAAAGACAATTTGACTTCCTATTTTCCTAATTGAATACCCTTTATTTCTTTCTCCTGCCTGATTGCCCTGGCCAGAACTTCCAACACTATGTTGAATAGGAGTGATGAGAGAAGGGATCTGTATCTTGTGCCGGTTTTCAAAGAGAATGCTTCTATTTGTTGCCCATTCAGTATGATATTGGCTGTGGATTTGTCATAAAGAGCTCTTATTATTTTGAGATATGTTCCATCAATACCTAGTTTATTGAGAGTGTTTAGCATGAAAGGCTGTTGAATTTTGTTGAAGGCCTTTTCTGCATCTATTGAGATAATCATGTGATTTTTGTCATTGGTTTTGTTTACGTGATGGATTATGTTTATTGATTTGCATATGTTGAACCAGTCTTGCATCCCAGGGATGAAGCCAACTTGATTGTGGTGGATAAGCTTTTTGATGTGCTGCTGGATTTGGTTTGCCAGTATTTTACAGAGGATTTTCACGTCAATGTTCATCAGTGATATTGGCCTAAAATTCTCTTTTGTTTTGTTGTGTCTCTGCCAGGCTTTGGTATTAGGATGATGGTAGCCTTATAAAATGAGTTTGGGAGGATTCCTTCTTTTTCTATTGATTGAAATAGTTTCAGAAGCAATGGTACCAGCTCCTCTTTGTACCTCTGGTAGAATTTAGCTGTGAATCCATTGGTCCTGGACTTTTTTGGTTGGTAGGCTATTAATTATTGCCTCAATTTTGGACCCTGTTATTGCTCTATTCAGAGATTCAACTTCTTCCTGGTTTAGACTTGGGAGAGTGTATGTGTCCAGGAATTAATCAATTTCTTCTAGATTTTCTAGTTTATTTGCATAGAGGTATTTATAGTATTCTCTGATGGTAGTTTGTATTTCTTTGGGATCGATGGTGATATCCCCTTTATCATTTTTTATTGCATCTATTTGATTCTTGTCTCTTTTCTTCTTTAGTAGTCCTGCTAGTGGTCTATCTGTTTTGTTGATCTTTTCAAAAAACCAGCACCTGGATTCATTGATTTTGTGAAGGGTTTTTTATATCTCTATCTCCTTCAGTTCTGCTCTGATCTTAGTTATTTCTTACCTTCTGCTAGCTTTTGAATGTGTTTGCTCCAATTTCTCTAGTTCTTTTAATTGTGATGTTAGGGTGTCAATTTTAGATCTTTCCTGCTTTCTCCTGTGGGCATTTAGTACTATAAATTTCCCTCTACACACTGCTTTAAATGTGTTCCAGAGATTCTGGTACATGGTGTTTTTGTTCTCATTGGTTTCAAAGACCATCTTTATTTCTGCCTTCATTTTGTTATTTACCCAATAGTCATTCAGGAGCAGGTTGTTCAGTTTCCATGTAGTTGTGCGGTTTTGAGAGAGTTTCTTAATCCTGAGTTCTAGTTTGATTGCACTGTGATCTGAGAGACAGTTTGTTGTGATTTCTGTTCTTTTACATTTGCTGAGGACTGTTTTTCTACCAATTATGTGGTCGATTTTAGAATAAGTGCAATGTGGTGCTGAGAGTATGTATATTCTGTTGATTTGGAGTGGAGAGTTCTGTCTATTAGGTCCACTTGGTCCAGAGCTGTGTTCAAACCCTGAATATCTTTGTTAACCTTGTCTTTCATTGATCTGTCTGTTATTGACAGTGGGGTGTTAAAGTCACCCATTATTATTGTATGGGAGTCTAAGTCTCTTTGTAGGTCTCTAAGGACTTGCTTTATGAATATGGGTACTCCTGTATTGGGTGCATATATATTTAAGATGTTAGCTCTTCTTGGTGAATTGATCCTGTTACCATTATGTAGTGGCCTTCTTTATTTCTTTTGATTTTTGTTGGTCTAAAGTGTGTTTCATCAGAGAATAGGATTGCAACTCCTGCTTTTTTTTGCTTTCCATTTGCTTGGTAGATCTTCCTCCATCTTTTTATTTTCAGCCTATGTGCGTCTTTGCACATGAGATGTGTCTCCTGAATACAGCATACCAATGGGGCTTGACTCTATCCAATTTGCCAATCTGTGTCTTTTAATTGGGGCATTTTGCCCATTTACATTTAAGGTTAATATTGTTATGTTTGAACTTGATCCTGTCATTATGATGTTAGCTGATTATTTTGCCCATTAATTGATGCAGTTTCTTCCTAGCATGTTTACCATTTGGCATGTTTTTGCAGTGGCTGGTACCGATTGTTCCTTTCCATGTTTAGTGTTTCCTTCAGGAGCTCTTGTAAGGCAGGGCTTGTGATGACAAAAATCTCTCAGCATTTGCTTGTCTGTAAAGGATTTTATTTCTCCTTCACTTATGAAGCTTAGTTTCTCTGGATATGAAATTCTGGGTTGAAAATTATTTTCTTTAAAAATGTTGAATATTGACCCCCACTCTCTTCTGACTTGTAGGGTTTCTGCTGAGAGATCTGCTGTTAGTCTGATGGGCTTCCCTTTGTGGGTAACCCAACCTTTCTCTTTGGATGTCCTTAACACTTTTTCCTTCATTTCAACCTTGGTAAATCAGATAATTATGTGTCTTAGGGTTGCTCTTCTCGAGGAGTATCTTTGTGGTGTTCTCTGTATTTCCTGAATTTGAATGTTGGCCTGCCTTGCTAGGTTAGGGAAGTTGTCCTGAATAATATCCTGAAGAGTGTTTTGTAACTTGGTTCAATTCTCCCTGTCACTTTCCAGTATACCAATCAAACATAGATTTGGTCTTTTCATATAGTCCCATATTTCTTGGAGGCTTTGTTCATTTCTTTTTATTCTTTTTTCTCTAACCTTGTCTTCTCACTTTATTTCATTAATTTGATCTTCAATCACTCATATCCTTTCTTCCACTTGATTGAATTGGCTATTAAAACTTGTGCATGCATCACGAAGTTCTTGTGCTGCGGTTTTCAGCTCCATCAGGTCATTTAAGATCTTCTCTACACTGTTTATTTTAGTTAACCATTTGTCTAACCTTTTTTCAGGTTTTTAGTTTCCTTGCAATGGGTTAGAACATGCTCCTTTAGCTTGGAGAAGTTTGTTATTACTGACCTTTTGAAGCCTACTTCTGTCAACTCTTCAAACTCATTCTCCTTCCAGTTTTGTTCTCTTGCTCTTGAGGAGCTGCAGTCCTTTGGAAGAAAATAGGTGCTCTGTTTTTTTGGAATTTCAGCTTTTCTGCTCTGGTTTCTCCCCATCTTTGTGGTTTTATCTACCTTTGGTCTTTGATGTTGGTGTCCTACAGATGCAGTTTTGGTGTGGATGTCCTCTTTGTTGATGTTGATGTTATTCCTTTCTGTTTGTTAGTTTTCCTTCTAACAGTCAAACCCCTCAGCTGCGGGTCTGTTGGAGTTTGCTAGAGGTCCACTCCAGACTCATTTGACTGGGTATCACCAGTGGAGGCTGCAGAACAGCATATATTGCTGCCTGATCCTTCCTCTGGAAGCTTCGTCCCAGTGGAGCACCCACCTGTTTGAGATGTCAGTCGGCCCCTAATGGGAGGTGTTTCCCAGTCAGGCTACATGGGAGTCAGGGACTCACTTGAGTAGGCAGTCTGTCCGTTCTCAGAGCTCGAACCCCATGCTAAGTGAACCTCTGGTCTCTTCAGAGCTGTTAGATAGGGACGTTTAAGTCTACAGAAGCTGTCTGCTGCCTTTTGTTCAGATATGCCCTGCCTCCAGAGGCCGAATGTATAGAGGCACTAGGCCTTGCTGAGCTGCAGTGGGCTCCACCCAGTTTGTGCTTCCTGGCCTCTTTGTTTACACTGTGAGCTACTCAAGCCTCAGCAATGGTAGATGCCCCTCCCCTTGTCAAGCTGCAGCATTGCAGGTCAATCTCAGACTGCTGTGCTAGCAGTGAGCAAGGCTCTGTGGGCATGGGACCCCCTGAGTCAGGCATGGGAGGGTATCTCCTAGTCTTCTGGTTGCTAGGACTATGGAAAAAGTGTAGTATTTGGTTTGGAGTGTACCATTTCTCTAGGTACAGTCTGTCATGGCTTCCCTTGGCTAGGAAAGGGAAATCCCCTTACCCCTAGCACTTCCCAGGTGAGGTGATGCCCACCCTGCTTCAGCTCACCCTCCATGGGCTGCACCCACTATACAACTAGTCCCAATGAGATGAACCAGGTACCTCAGTTGGAAATGCAGAAATCACCCCTCTTCTGCATTGATCTCGCTGGGAGCTGCAGACTGGAGCTGTTCTTATTCAGTAATCTTGGAAGGGACCCCTTCTCATATTTCTTGATCCAGCTTAAATGTTACTCTTCTGTGAGACTGTTTCTAAATATCCTAACATTCTGATCTTTATTAACACCTTTTTCATCTATATGTTTATGTACCTGTTCTATGAAAGGGCTGTTTATGCAAAGTTGCCCCCAAGTGCCAAAGGAACAGATAAACAAAGAAAGAGGCAGAGAAATCCAGTTTGTCAGCAAGGGTGTTTCATTGGGAGATCTTACAGACAGAAGCATGGTCTTCAGCATCTGCAAGACAGGTCGATCTCTGGTACTGTTACTCCGTAGGCCCAGGGCTTATACGCCATAGTGCAAAGGTGTACATGTTCCAGCAAGACAATTAAAGGGAGCCCTGCAGAACAGGCAAGAATGTTATATTCATCATAACTTATAATTTGCGTGGTAACATTAAGGTTCACATGTTCTTATACTAAGAACAGTAAATAAAGTAGGAATTAGGAGGCATTCATGGTCCTGGGGCTAACCAGAAGTCAACATGGCAGATTAGCATCCAAGATGGAGTCACTTTTGTCTTTATAATATCTGTCTCACAGTAGATTGTGAGAATAGGGAACTTGTCTTATTTTATTCTTGAATGGCTGGGCCTTATTCAGTGATTCATTGCTCAATAAATGTCTTGAATTAATAAAATACTTACTGAATATTAAGTTACATTTTCTCAGCTTTTTGAGAAGTCAACAATTATTCTAACCAACTTTAGTGCTAAATCAGAGATGTTACACATTTCAGTGTGTCTTGGCAGGGTCAGGGCCTGACATCTGTTGCAGGTGGCACAGACATCAGTGTTGTCTTTTGCTGTCACTCACCTTCTGTGTGTTGCTTTAGCTTCCAAAGCTTTACTCTTTTTGTCTGAAAGTGGCTATTGCCATGCTCACTGGTTTGTTAAAAATTTTAGATGTACTAACGTTTTTTAAGCAGATCTTTCACTTTTAAACAGTTGGCAAATAAAAATTAAATATATTTATGGTGTACAACATAATGTGTTGATATACATTGATATATAGTGGAATGGCTAAATCAATCTAATTAACATATATATTACCTCATTTGTTTTAAACTATCTTCAAGTATATACATCTTATAGTTATTTAGATGTTTAAACAAAAAGGTAAAAAGGAACAGAAGTTAAGCGCAGACAACCTGTCTTCTGCTGATATACAGAATTTTTCTTTTTCTAGATTTTCCACTTAAAAAATATTTCGATAGGTTTTTTGGGGAACAGGTGGAGCTTGGTTACATGAATAAGTTCTTCAGTGATGATTCCTGAGATTTTGGTGCATCCATCACCCAAGCAGTGTACACTGTACCAATGTGTAGTGTTTTATTCTTCATCCTCCTCACACCCTTTCTCCTGAGTCCCCATTGTCCATTGTATCATTTTTATGCCTTTGCATCCTCATAGCTCAGCTCCCACTTATGAGTGAGAACCTAAGATGTCTAGTTTTTCTATTCCTGAGTTACTTCACTTAGAATGATGTTTTTCAATTCCATCCATATATACATATATGAATATATATATATGAATACTACTATATATATGAATACATATATATATATATATATGAATACTACTTGGCCATAAAAAGGAATGAAATAATGACATTTGCAGCAACCTGAATATATATATTCAGTTTCATTCTTCCACATGTGGTGTGCCAGTTATCCCAGCACCATTTGTTGAATAGGGTGTCCTTTACCCACTTTATGTTTTTGTTTGCTTTGTTGAAGATCAGGTGACTGTAAGTATTTGAGTTTATTTCTGGGTTCCCTATTCTGTTCCACTGGTCTATATGCCTGTTTTTATACCAATACCATGCTGTTTTGGTGATTATGGCCTTATAGTTTGAATTCAGGTAACATCATGCCTACAGATTTGTTCTTTTTCATTATATAATGTTCCTCTTTGTTTTGCTTTGTTTAGTCTTGCTTTGGCTATGCGGGCTCTTTTTTGGTTCCATATGAGTTTTAAGATTTTTTTTTAGTTCTGTGAAGAATGATGGTGGTATTTTTATAGGAATTGCATTGAATTCGTAGATTGCTTTTGGCAGTGTGGTCATTTTCATGATATTGATTCTAGCCATCCTTGAGCATGGGAAGTGTTTCCATTTGTTTGTGACATATATTCTTTCAGCAATGTTTTGTAGTTTTCCTTGTAGATGTCTTTCACCTCCTTGCTTAAGACTATTCCTAAGTATTTTATTTCTTTGCAGGTATTGTAAAAGGGGTTGAGTTCTTGATTTGATTTTCAGCTTGGTCATTGTTGGTGTATAGCAGAGCCACTGATTTGTGTACATTAATTTTGTTTTCTGAAACTTTACTAAATTCATTTACCAGTTCTAGGAGCTTTCTGGAGGAGTTTTTAGGGTTTTCTAGGTACATAATCATATCATCAGTAAACACAGAGAGTTTGACTTCCTCGTTACCAATTTGGATGCCCTTTATTTCTTTCTCTTGTCTCATTGCTCTGGCTAGGGCTTCTAGTACTGTACTGAGTAGAAATGGTGAAAGTGGGCATCATTGTTTTGGTTCAGTTCTCAGCAGGGATGCTTTCAACTTTTCCCTAATCAGTATATTATTGGCTGTGAGTTTGTCATAGATCGCTTTTATTACCTTAAGATGTGTCCCTTCTATGCTGATTTTGCTGAGAATTGTAATCATAAAGAGATGCTGAATTTGGTCAAATGCTTTTTCTGTATCTATTAAGATGATCATCTGATTTTTGTTTTTAGTTCTGTTTATGTGGTGTATCACATTTATTGACTTGTAGATGTTAAACCATCCCTGCATCTCTGGTATGAAACCCACTTGATCATAGTGTATGATCTTTTTGATAAGCTGTTGGATTCTGTTAGCTAGTATTTTGTTGAGGATTTCTGCATTTATGTTAATCAGAGACATTGGTCTGTAGTTTTCTTTTTTGGTTATGTCCTTTCCTGGTTTTGCTGTTAGTGATACTGGCTTCATAGAATAATTTAGGGAGGATTCCCTCCTTCTTTATCTTTTGGAATAATGTCAGTAGGATTGGTACCAATTCCTTGAATGTCTGATATAATTCAGCTGTGAGTCCATCTGGTCCTGGACTTTTTGTTGTTGTTGGCACCTTTTAAATTACCATTTTAATCTTGCTGCTTGTTATTGGCCTGTTCAGAGCTTCTATTTCTTCCTGGTTTAATCTAGGAGGAATTTGTATACTTCCAGGAATTTATCCATGTCCTCTAGCTTTTCTAGTTTATGCATGTAAATGTGTTCATAATAGCTATGAGTGATCTTTTGTATTTCTGTGATATCCATTGCAATATCTCCTGTTTTGTCTCTAATTGAACTTATGCGGATCTTCTCTTTTCTTTTCTTGGTTAATCTTGCTAATGGTCTATCACTTTTATTTATCTTTTCAAAGAACCAGCTTTTTGTTTCATTTATCTTTTGCAGTTTTTTGTTTCAATTTCATTTAGTACTGCTCTGATCTTGGTTATTTATTTTCTTCTTCTGGGTGTGGGTTTGATTTGTTCTTGTTTCTCTAGTTCCTTGAGATGTGACCTTAGATTGTCTATTTGGGCTCTTTCAGACATTTTGATTTAGGCATTTAATGCTATGAACTTTCCTCTTAGCACTGCTTTTGTTATATCCCAGAGGTTTTGATAGGTTTTGTTACTATTATTGTTTAGTACAAAGAATTTTAAAATTTCCATCTTGATTTCATTTTTGACCCAAGGATTGTTCAGGAGCATATTATTTAATTTCTATGTATTTGCGTGATTTTGAGGATTCCTTTTGGTGTTTATTTTCAATATTTTTTCACTGTAGTCTGAGAGAGTACTTGCTGTAATTTAGATTTTCTTAAATTTGTTGAGACTTGTTCTGCAGTTGTTGGGTAGAATGTTCTGTTAATATCTGTTAAGTCTGTTTGTTCCAGGGTATAATGTAAGTCCACTCTTTCTTTGTTGACTTTCTCTCTTGATAGCCTGTCTTGTGCTGTCAGTGGAATAATGAAGTCCCCACTATTATTGTGTTGCTGTCTATCTTATTTCTTAGGTCTAGTAGTAAATGTATTATAAATTTGGGATTGCCAATGTTAGGTGCATATGTATTTAGAATTATAATATTTTCCTGTTGAACTAGTCCTTTTCTCATTATATAATGTCTCTCCTTTTTTTTTTTATCTGCTCTTGCTTTAAAGTATGTTTTGTCTGATATAAGAATAGCTACTTCTGCTCCCTTTTGGTGTTCATTTGCATGGAATATCTTTTTCCACCCCTTTACCTTAAGTTTATGTGAGCCGTTGTGTGTCAGGTGAGTTTCTTGAAGACAGCAGATACTTGGTTGGTGAGTTCTTATTATTCTGCCATTTTGTATCTTTTAAATGGAGCATTTAGGTCATTTACATTCAACGTTTGTATTGGGATGTGAGGTACTATTCTATTCATCATACTATCTGTTGCCTGAGTACTGTTTTCATTGTGTTATTGCTTTATAGGTCCTGTGAAATTTACGCCTTAAGGAGATTCTATTTTGGTGTATTTCAAGGGTTTGTTTCAAGATTTAGAACTCCTTTTAGTAATTCTTACAGTGCTGACTTGGTAGTGGTGAATTCTCTCAGCATTTGTTTGTCTGAAAAAGACTGTATCTTTCCTTCATTTATGAAGCTTAGTTTCTCTGGATACAAAATTCTTGGCTGATAATTGTTTTGTTTATGGAGGCTAAAGATATGACCCTAATTTCTTCTAGATTATGGAGTTTCTGCTGAGAAAACTGCTGTTAATCTGATTTGGTTTCCTTTATAGCTTACTTGATGCTTTTGCCTTGTAGCTCTTAAGACTCTTTCCTTTGTCCTGGCTTTAGATAACCTGATGACTATGTGCCTATGTGATGCTCTTTTTGCACTTATATTCCTAGGTGTTCTTTTAGCTTCTTGTATTTGAATATCTAGATCTCTAGCATGACCAGGGAAGTTTTCCTCAAGTATTCCGTCAAATATGTTTTTCAAACTTTTAGATTTCTCTTCTCCCTTGGGAGCATCAATTATTCTTAGGTTTGGTTGTTTAACATAATCCCAAATTTCTTGGAGACTTTGTTCATTTTTTAAAAATTATTTTTTCTTTGTTGTTGTTGGATTGGGTTAATTCGAAAGCCTTGTCTTTCAATCCTTGTCAAGCAGTCCTCCCATAACTTCTTGAGTAGCTGGGACTACAGGTGCATGTCACTATGCCTGGCTAGTTTTTGTAGTTTTTGTAGAGATGGGGTTTCACCATGTTGCCCAGGCTTCCAATCTGTAGGTTGTCTCTTTACCCTGTTAATTGTTTCCTTTGCTGTACAGAAGCTTTTTAGTTTGATGTAATATCATTTGTCTATTTTTGCTTTTATAGCCTGTGTTTTTGGGTTCATTCTTCTGAAGTTCTTTCTTCTACTTGTTCAATTCTATTGCTGAGACTTTTCAGTGCATTTTGCATTTCTCTAAGTGTGTCCTTGATTTTCAGAAGTTGTGATTGTTTTTTATTTATACTATGTATTTCGCTGGAGATTTTTCCATTCATATCCTGTATCATTTAAAAAAATTTCTCTTATTTGAACTTCACCTTTCTCTGGTACCTCCTTGATTGGCTTGGTAATTGCCCTTCTTAATTTTTTTGTATTTTGGCAATTCAGAAACTTCATCTTGGTTTGGATCCATTGCTGGTGAGCTAGTGTGATCTTTTGAGAGCATTAGAGAACCTTGTTTTGTCATATTACCAGGAGTGGTTTTTTTTTGTTTTTTTGTTTTTTTGTTTTTTTGTTTGTTTTTTTGGTTTCTTCTTATGGGTAGACTTTGTCAAAAGGAAGATCTGGGACTCAAGGGCTTCTGTTCAGATTCTTTTGTCCCATGGGGGTGCTGCCTTGGTGTGGTGCTGTCCCCTTTCTCCTAGGGATGGGGCTTCCTGAGAGCTGAACTGCAGTGATTGTTATTTCTCCTCTGGATCTAGCCACCCAGCGGAGCTACCAGGCTTCTGGCTGGTACTGGGGAGTGTCTGCAAAGAGTTCTGTGATATGATCTGTCTTCAGATCTCTCAGATATGGATACCAGCACCTACTCTGGTGGAGTTAGCAGGGGAGTGAAGTGACTCTGTATGAGCGCTTGGTTGTATCTTTTTTAAGTGCTCTGGTTTCATGGTGCTTGGCCTCCAGCCAGAAGGTAGTGCTTTCAAGAGCATATCAGCTGTGATTATATAGAGAGGACACAAGCTTTTCCTAGGGTAGCCTTTGGATAAGTATTCAGGTTTCTCAGGCGGTGGGCAGGGCTAAAGAGCTCCCAAAAGATTATGTCCTTTGTCTTTGACTGCCAGGGCAGGTAGAGAAAGACATCAGGTGGGGACAGGTTAGGCATGTCTGAGCTCAGACTCTCCTTCAGAAGGGCTTGCTTTGCTTTGGGGGTGGGATGTGGTTCCCAGGTCAATGGAATTATGTTCTCAGGGGGATTATGGCTGTCTCTGCTGTGTCACATAGGTCACCAGGGAAATGGGGAAAAGCTAGCAGCCACAGGCCTCAACCAGCTCCCATGCCACCTGCAGCTCAAAAGACCAGTCTCACTCTCACTGTGGCCCTCACACCCCCAACAGCACCAAATTTATTTCCAGCAGCTGGTGAGCAGGGCTGAGAACTTGCCACAGGCTGCAAGCCTCCCAGCTAAGAAAGCAAGCAGACTTACAGTTCCTCAGCTGTCCCCTGGATTCTGCTGTGGCATTCCAACTCCTTCAAATGGTCTGTGGATTCTCTCAGTTTTCCTGGTTGTTCCTGTGGTAGTTCTTGGAGAAAAGTTCATAACGCGGGTTTCCACATGCTGCTCTGTTCCTCTGAGTAGGAGCTGTGAGTTAGTGAGTTAGTCCTGCCTCCTTCTTATCTGCCATTTTTTCCCCTCTAGATATTCCACTTCTAAAGATAAAGATTTTATACCTATCATTTTAGATTTATTGACTCAGAGTAATATGTCCCTCTTCAAATATTACTGGCTTGACAGAAAGTGCCCTTTTGCACATAGTGGTCAGAAATTAGCTGATACTCATTGATCAATTATTGAGGTCATAAACAAAATATTTAACTTACTGACAGTTACGTTAGTTGTATTATTCGCCATCCACAGCTGCTAGACATAGACTGGTCATTTGTCAGCTGACATGACTAGGATCCATACTGTGGCCCTTCCTCAAACTTACCTTTGAAAATGTTACACATTGAGTGTAATTAAATTGAGAACTCACTAGTAAGGCTTGTATTTAAATGGTAAAATGAACACTGATTTTTTGGAAAAATTGAGAACTCCCTTTAGTCTAAAAGTATTACCTGCTTTTCATACAAGTTAATAGTCTTGAGGTAGAATGGACTAAATAGCCTCTTATACTTTACTGGAACAACTGCTTGAAATTAAGACAATGAAATATTATAAAAACATTGTAGAGTATAATTTGCAATAATTGATGTGCACTGGAATGTTCTTCACAAAGATAAAATATATTTCATTAGGAAAGGATATTCTGGTGGCGAACACCTGTAATCCCAGCACTTTGGGAAGCTGAGGCAGGTGGATCACTTGAGGTCAGCAGTTTGAGACCAGCCTGATCAACATGGTGAAACCCTGTCTCTAGTAAAAATGCAAAAATTATGTGAGTGTGGTGGTGTGCACCTGTAATCCAAGCTACTAGAGAGGCTAAGGCAGAAGAATCACTTGAACCCAGGAGCTGCAGTGAGCCAAGAGCACACCATTGCACTCCAGCCTGGGTGACAAGAGCAAAACTCCATCTAAAAAAAAAAAACAAAACAAAAAAACCCAGATATTCTTTATTTTAACTTTTTTTTGGTTGCCTTCCTATTGTCTTACCCTCTCTTTTTCTTTCCTATTTTACTTCTTTTCTCCCTTCCTTTTATTTCTTTTTCACTATCATTTATTAAACATCTTCTCTGTGGCAGGCGCAGCTACAAACAGAAATAAAAAGATAAGCTCCTTTCTTTTAAAGGCTATACAATAATTATTTAATGAAGAGAAAATACAATGGGGTTTCTGATTGAACAAGATCCTCACATTTCATCTAATACAGTCAGTCTTGGCAAGAGTATAACCAAGTGGAAACAGGATTACTATGATACAAAACTTGCACTACAGCACGCTGTACACGCCATTCATGCAGGAGCTAATTTGAGACCCTATAGCATAATCTATGTTAATAATTATCATACAAAAATCTATTTGTCATGTACCTATGTGCAAGGAACTGTACTTTACATATATTATCTTATTTAGTATTTAAAATGGCCCTATGAATTCATCCTATTTTACAGTCGAAAAAATAACACAGAAAAAAATATCAGAAAAGCACATCAGAAGTCAATGTGATGAGATAGGAATGTTGTCTCTGGAGGTAGGGTGTTGACATTCAAATCCTAGTTCTGTCACTTATTAATTGTGAACCTTTGATCAAGCGATTTTATCTTATCAAACATCAGTTTTCTCATCTTTAAAGTGAATCAATAATAATACCTACATAGAGAGTTATTCTAAGGGTTAAATCAGTTAACATATGAAAGTGGTTAGAATAATAGGTGGTATGTAGGCATTATTATTACAAGCCTGAAATAACACAGCTAGAAAGTGTTAGAATCGGATTTTTTTCAATTTGAAAGTCTGTGATTCTTCCATAATTTCATATTTCCTCCAAGACATATTCAAGTCTGTGGATCACAGAATTTTAAAAATGAAATTTCAGTAACCAATTACATCTCTGTTTTTTTTTTTTTTTCTTAAAGAAAACACATGTACAGATGATTTTTCAGTGAAAAGACTCATTCTCTTCGAGGATGAACTCTGACATCTCAGAGAGTCGTCAGCTAATCGTGGGTAATGCCAGTTTTCAGGGAGTGTGGGGTGGAGTAAAGGGAAACTTTTATTTTAGAGGTGGATTGTTTATTTTGTCTCTTCTGCAACAGGATTTAACAATTCACTAGTTCTTAAGATCATCTTGAAAAGTTCAGTTCTGTCTCCCCAGCTGTTCAGAGCACCTGTTGTTTCTATTATTCTCTCTTTCTTTCTTGCATCATTCAAAAATTCCTTCTGGCCTCAGGGGAGGAAAAATAGCTTTTAAATTAATCAGTTTCACAGCCTTAGCATAGCTTGCCTAAGTGGGATTTTTAGGAATAAAGACACGGAGTTTACTGATGTGAACAGGCTAAAATACTTATTTATTTCTTAAATCTTGGCTGGATATTGCATGAGACATCTGATCCCCTTTGAATTTCTGATGTTTATCATTAGATTGGAATTTCCCCATTTATAGGCTTGTGCTACAAATAATTCATTTGTGTTTTTCCTTCTGATTCTAGTTTCTATTTATTCATCCTTATATAGAGTTTTATAAAACTTGGGAAGAAATAACTTCCCTACTCCTTGGAAAACAAAACAAACAAACAAAAAACCTATCAGCTGCTCCTTCCACCTTTCCACAAAGAGCTGACTGTGGAGCACAGTGGTATATGCTTTGACCTGGACTACAGCCCTTATCTCCTCATTTCCTATTCAAGCACATTTCTTCCATAAAATAACCCTATCAGGCTCTGCTGCTAAAATATTATTTGAGAGCCACTGACTCAGATACATTGATTTTTTTATAGTCCTTGTATAAGGTAGATAATTTTGTACTAATTATTGAGTCAGAAGGCTAAAGAGTTGTGGAAGTATAACATATTTGCTGACCTCAAAGAATTAGTTGTCATTAAGCCACTGTAAGTAGGAGGCAGGGCACAGGGGGAAAAAGTATAAACAGGAAGAAAATCCCCATGTACTGAGCTCCCACTGTGAGGTAAGAATGCAATTTTATTTTTTTATCATTTAATCCTGATGAGAATGCGGTTACCTAAATATTATAATCTTCAATTTACAAATAAGGAAATTGAGATTAAGATTTAATAATTTGGCCAGGTGTGGTGGCTCACGCCTATAATCCCAGCACTTTTAGAGGCCAAGGTGAGTGGATCACTCAAGGTCAGGGGTGGGTTTGAGACCAGCCTGGCCAGCATGGTGAAGGCCCGTTTCTACTAAAAATACAAAACTTAGCCCAGCATGGTGGCACGCACTTGTAGTCCCAGCTACTTGGGAGGTTAAGGCAGGAGAATCACTTGAACCTGGGAGGTGGAGGTTGCAGTGAGCCAAGATCATGCAACTGCATTCCAGCCTGGGAAACAGAGTGAGACTCTGTCTCAAACAAACAAAAAATATTTAGTAACTTACCTCAGCTCAATTTATAAATGGGGAAGATAAAACTTGAACCAAGGTGAGTATGACTCTAAAGCCTGTGCTCAAGATAAGTAACTAGCTTGATATGAGTTCCAACTAACAGTTCAATCAGCCATCTTTGAAGACATATTAAGTGCAAAGTTTTTTTTCAAATGTCCCTTGCATTTCCATATGAATTTTTGGATTAGTTTGTTAATTTCTGGGAAACAAAGATGCCACCAAAGATGAACCAATGTCAAATCTCAGACCTTCCACTTCTTATTGGACCTTGAATAAGTAATTTTATCCTCTCAAATCCTCAATTTATTCACCTGTAAGAGAATAATACCTTCCTTCCAGGACTGTTGTGAGGATTAGAACTGATGTACCTGGCACATGTTGGACTTTTCATATGTATTGTAAGACTTGCTGTTCAGTTGGGGGAAAGGAGACAAGTGCACATAAAACTCAATAAAAAGTATCCTAGGAAAGATAAGAGAGTATTAACTAGGAGACAGTTTACTTACAGTCAGAGCCTGATTTTGAAGGAGGAGAATGAGAAAAAGCGATGGCATTTTAAACATTGATGAGTAGGTATATTTCAGATATTTCTGTAGGGGAGAAGGGCACTCCAAATAGGAGGAGCACATTTAAGAAAGCCTGAGGGGTTTTCAAGCCACAGAAAGGATCTAACTTGGCAGAAGTGTGGGAAGCTTGTAGGGAAGTTATTAATATAAGCTGTAAAATTGGAAGGATTGGCTAACTAGATTGTGGATGAAAAGATATTCCTTCAGGAAGAAGGAAGCAATTTCTAGCATTCAACTATTCTTTTTCTGAAAATCATTGTTATTATTAAAATTTTAAAGGCTGTTCATATCCTTTGCCCACTTTTTGATGGGGTTGTTTGTTTTTTTCTTGTAAATTTGTTTGAGTTCTTTGTAGGTTCTGGATATTAGCCCTTTGTCAGATGAGTAGATTGCAAAAATGTTCTCCCATTCTGTAGGTTGCCTGTTCACTCTGATGGTAGTTTCTTTTGCTGTGCAGAAGCTCTTTAGTTTAATGAGATCCCATTTGTCAATTTTGGCTTTTGCTGCCGTTGCTTTTGGTGTTTTAGACGTGAAGTCTTTGCCCATGCCTATGTCCTGAATGGTACTACCTAGGTTTTATCACTTGGACTCAGGAAGGGGAACATCACACACCGGGGCCTATCATGGGGAGGGGGGAGGGGGGAGGGATTGCATTGGGAGTTATACCTGATGTAAATGACGAGTTGATGGGTGCTGATGAGTTGATGGGTGCAGCACAGCAACGTGGCACAAGTATACATATGTAACAAACCTGCACGTTACGCACATGTACCCTAGAACTTAAAGTATAATAATAATAAAAAATAAATAAAAAAAAATAAAGGCTGTATTTTATTTGACATATTGAAAGAGGATATGCAGGATAGTTGATTGTAGAAAACTGAGCACTCTACTTACCATGTGCTAATATTTGCAAAACTCCTTTTAAATATTAGTAAGGAGCCATTTTGATGTGGAACTCCTTTTAGGCAAATGTTGCAAAGTGGTTGGGCTGGGCCTATTTTTGTTCTAACTAGTAGCTTTATTGAGATATAATTCATATACCATAATATTTATCCTTTAAAGTACACAATTCAGTGTTTTGTTAGTAAGTTTACAAAGTTATGCAGTTATAGCTGTGTAATTCCAGAACATTTTTATCACCCCCGAGGATCCTCAGACCTATTAGTAGTTACTCCTCACATCCCCTATCCTCAGCACCTAGACTACTAATCTACTTTCTGTACATTTGCCTTTTCTGGATTTTGGATAAATGAAATCATACAACATGTAGCCTTTTATGACTGGCTTCTCTAACTTAAAGTTTTCAAGGTCATCCATGTTTTAGTAGACATTAGTACTTAATTCTGTTTTATTGCTGAATAATATACCATTGTATGGATATAGTATATATTATTTATCTGCTCATCAGTTGATGAACGTTTGGTTTGTTTCTGCTGTTTGACTATTATGAGTAATACTGCCATGAGCATTTGCATACAGATTCTTGTGTGGATGTGTTTTCAGCTCTCTTGGGTCTATACTGAGGAGCAGAATTGCTGGTTCATATGGTAACTTTATGTTTAGCTTTTTGAGGAACTGACAAGTTTTTCCAAAGTGGCTGCATGATTTTACATTTCTTCCAGCAATGTGTTACAGCTTCTCCATATCTTAGCCAACACTTATTATTTGTCATTTTTATTGTAGCCACAATATTCTCATGTGAAGTGCTATCTCATCGTGGTTTTGATTTGTATTTCCCTAATGACTAATGATGTTGAACATTTTTTCATGTGCTTATTGACCATTTATATATTTGCTCTGGAGAATTGTCTGTTCAAATCTTTGCCCGTTTAAAAAATTCAGTTGTCTTTCTGTTGTTCAGTTGTAATAGTTCTTTATATATCTCAATAATAAACCCTTACCAAAAATGATTTACAAATATTATTTTCATCTGTGGGTTGCCTTTTGATTTTATTCATAGTTTCATTTGGAACACAAATTTTTATGAAGTCTGTATTTTTTGGTTGTTTATGCTTTTGATGTCGTATCTAAGAAATAGTTGACTCACCTAAGGTCATGAGGTTTACACTTAATATTATTTTCTAAGAGTTTTATAGTTTTAGCTCTTAAATTTTGGTATTTAGTCCATTTTGTGTTAATTTTTGCATACAGTATGAGATAAAGGTTCAAATTAATTCATTTGCATGTTAATTTTCAGTTGTCCCCAAACCATTTGTTGAAAAGATTATTCATTCACATTGAATTGTCTTGGAACCATTGTTGAAAATCAGCTGACCATAAATGTAAGAGTTTACTTCTGGACTCTGAATTCTGCTCCGTTAATCTGTGTGACTTTTATTATGTCAGTATCATGCTGTCTTGATTACTGAAGTAAGTTTTGAAACAGAGAAGTGTGAGTTCTCCAACTTTGTTCATCTTTTTCAAGATTGTTTTTGTTATTATGGGTCCCATGCATTTCCATATGAATTTTAGGATCGACTTGTCAATGTCTAGAAAAAAGTCATCTGATTTTTTTTTTTCAAGGTGTTATGGCCATAGACTCAGCTGGGATTTTGATAAAGGTCATGTGGAATCTGTAAGTCAGTTAGGGAGTATTGCCATCTTAACAATATTGCTTTCTAATTCATGAATATGGAATGTCTATATCTTTACCGTATTTCAATGTTTTGTAGTTTTTAGTGTGCAAGCTTTGCTCTTCCTTTGTTAAACTTATTAATAATTTTTTTAAAAAAATTACAAATGGAATTGTCTTCTAAATTTTATTTTCGGACTGTTCATTGCTAGTATATAAAATACAATTAATGTTTGTGTATTAGTCTTGTATCCTACAACCTTGTTGAACTCATTTATTAGTTCCAATAGTTTCTTTTTTATGTGTGAATTCCTTAGGATTTTCTATATATGAGATCATGTCACCTATAACTAGAGATAATTTTATTTCTTCCTTTTCAGTCTGGATGACTTTGATTTCTTTTTCTTGCCTAAATGCCCTGGCTAAAACCTCCAGTCTAATTTTGGAAAGAAATGAAGAGTGCAGCCATTCTTTTATTGTTCCTGATCTTAGGGGAAAACCTTTCAGTATTTCACCATTAAGTATGATGTTAGCTGTGAGTTTTTCATAGATACCCTTTATTCATGTTGAAGAGGCTGGATCTGTTACACAGATTGATTCGTTTGAACCTACCAATTCTTTTAAATATTGAACTAACATACAAATATTAGGAAACTTCACACAAAAATCTGAATTTCTGGCTTCACTTGAAAAACCAGAAAGTCTAATAACAATCTTGGCTCAAATTTGTACATGGCAATGGTTGCTGCATACTTTAAGTGCATGGCTGTGCTCTCTTCATTAGACTATGGTCGCTAGCACTCCTGATGGTATCTCTTATACTGAAGCAGAGTATAAGTTGCCTGCATTTGCGTTCAACACTCCTTTTCTTATAGTAGAGAAATATTCATTTTTACCTAAGTTTTTCTGGGAAATAGAAGATAAACCAAAAAGTTCATGTGATTTTTCTGTAACTCCTAGCTGATGCTACTCATTTACATTTTCCCTTGGTCTTGTTATAGTTTTGAGTTTGTGGTTGCTGCTTCAGGGGATCTTCTCTGATTAGACACCTGGAGGACTTAAATGTTTAGATCAGTCTAGTAAGATTTCTGGACTCCTATAAGTGATGTCATTCCTTGGATTATCCTCAATAGACTCTGTAGAAATAAACTGACCTTCAATGTGCAAATCCAATTTGATGCATAGTTAACTAGTTATGATGTTTCTCTGATTCTCTGTCACTCCTCCATGTTCACTTTTTTTTATCGTTGTCGTTGAGACGCGGTTTCGCTCTTGTGGCCCAGGCTGCAGTGCAATGATGCGATCTTGACTCACCACAACCTCTGCCTCCTGGGTTCAAGCAATTCTCCTGCCTCAGCCTCCCGAGTAGCTGGGATTGCAGGCATGTGCCACCACGCCCAGTAAATTTTTGTATTTTTAGTAGAGACAGGGTTTCTCCATGTCGGTCAGGCTGGTCTCAAACTCCCAACCTCTAGGTGATCCTCCTGCCTCGGCCTCCCAAGGTGCTGTAATTACAGGTATGAGCCACTGCGCCTGGCCCATGTTCACTTTTAAGTATTCTTTTATTCAATATAGTTGACCAGAATTTACCTTAATGAAGTGAAATGATATGGAGTGCACTTTGAGGCAGAGATATCTGAAAAGAGAATATTGAGGGAGAATTTCAATGCAGCAACATTGTTGTATAGCACTGGAATAAACACTATATATATTGTAAACTTTTTCACAAAGGAGCATGTCTTACATTTTTTGTATCTCTAGAGTCTAGCACAGCTAGGTTCAGTAGCTATGTGTCAAATGAATGTGAGCTGTTGGTGATATTTAGGTGAGGAGTTCTTATGTGTGGATAAACTTTGCGGGCAATATTTTGTGGAAAATCAAATGTAGTGCTTTTATATTTTCTTGATACAGATAGTCACAGGAAATAATGTTCATCTTTTATATAATTATTCTCAAATATTTGTAAGTGATAAGCCTTTTAAATAAGAAAACTTGGTATTTTGTGGCATATAAAAAAAGAGAAACAGCTAGTGAATTTTTGGAATTGAAATTATTTTCTGTGAGTAAAAACTACTACCATCATTTAGCATTTTAGGGAGTTAGGTGAAGATAACTCCTTCATATCTTACATGGTATTACAGAGAAAAACAGCAGCCAGAAGTGTCTTTGGAATCTCTGTAATATCATTGCCAATCCACTGGCTCTAGGCTTTTGGTTGTGGGAGAGCCTGGATTAGATAGTGTTTATTAATTTCCTGGAAGTAACATACCCTGATTATAATAGTTGACTTTATAACAATAATGTTTCATTTTTAGTGGTACGCAAATGACTTTGACATTTTTGTTATATCCCAGAGTGCACATCTTCCAGCTCAAAGAAGAGAATTGTTTTGGGTAGTCTTAATATATTCAATGTAGCAACCAGTGTGTAAACAAATTATCATTCCACTCTTAAGCCAATCTGCTTTTTCTGAGGAACATGTAGGATAGAGCATTCCTGTACTAGGAGATGATTTTTAAAAATACTTTTCTTCTTGGTGACTTTCATGTCACATGCTACATATGTTTGAAAGGATCTTGTTTAAACCTAAATACAGGATTAAAAGTCAGCTGTTAGGAAGGAGTGTCTGTGGTTGTATGTTTGATGGGTGGTATGAGCAAGGGACAGAGCTAGGGAGTCTACCAACGACTAGCAGACATTTATGTGTAAAAGTCTAAGTTCATCCCATTCTTCTCAGCATTTTCATGGAGTCCAAGGAAGTTCTTGTTCATTGTAAGTTAATTTACTCTTCTGTTGACCTACTTATGGTGAATGAAGCATGACTGGTGACTTGAAATATTTCCTCAATGATTTGCTCACAAATATTGAATTCTGAAGTTAAGTATTATTTGCTTGTTATTTCTACATTTATGATTATAAAATCAGCAATTTAAGTGCTGGTAAAGGGGATGCAAAATTAGAGCTAGTAACTTGAAGTGGTACTTAGAAATTATATGTGTATTTTTCCTGTCAGAATACCTAAAGTATAATTTTAATAGTAAGTACATGGAAAGATGTATTCAAACTTTTGTTATGTATGACATCTTGTAAGTATTGAGAATAAACTTGTAATTTGGTTTGCCATTTTGGTGTGGTTTTAGTACTAAACAGCAAAATATTTTAATGGCATGTATTAAATATTGATCTGCCTACAAAGGAATTTAGGAGGTGTTGTCTATTTTATTTCCTAAGTGGTGATTTAATGTAAAATAGCTGAAGTAGTAGTTTTTCTTGTATAAAAATGAGCTAGTATTTTGAAAAGATAGTTCATTTTTTTCTTCTTGCACACACACATCTATATATATATGTGTATATATATGTTTAATAGCTAAGGATGATTATAAGTTTAATGGTTGTAATTAAATCAAGTGCTATATACCAAGTCTTATCTAATTTGGTAACTAGGAAATGGGTATGATCATTTTCATTTTACATATGAGGAAACTGAAGGTCAAAACAGTTAAAGTCTCCCAGCTTGTAAGTGATGAAATTGGAATTTATATCTATGTCTATTTGTATTTATCTCTGTGCTTGACAATCTGACCTCAAAGCTGATGCTCTTACCATTATGAGACTGCATTTCATGAATAATCACAAAAAAATTCACAGTAGTATTGCTAGTCCCTGTCAACTAGAGGAATGGAAATATGTTCAAGACAATATTTTCCATGAAGTTTCTGTTAATCACATTGATTCTGCTTTCTTTTACAGTGGCTCAATGAAGTGTCATGTATTAATCTACATTCCAGAAAAATGTCCCATGAAGAAAATATGTGGGAACAGCTGGTTATAGCAGCTGTAGGTAGTGACTGGAAATTCAGTCTCTATTTCTTTCTGTACACATCTCCTTATAACTGATAAAAGGAGGAATTGAAATATATATTGAAAATATATATATACTTGTGTGTATGTGTGTGTGTGTGTATATACACACAAATTGCACTTAGCAAAGAAACAGAGCCACCATGGTATTGTTATTCAAGTTCTGTCTCAGAATCATAGAATATAAATGCCAGAAAGCCTTAATGTGGGGCTTGAGTCCAATTATTAAGGAAACCAATGAGCAAACTTGAATGAATTAGCTCTCAGAAAATAAGGAAAAATGTCTTTTTAAACCTCTATATCCCTAGAGTATATACAACAGAGTCATATGTAAAGCTTCATAAATATTTGTTGATTCATGGGTTGATTGTTTTATTTAACAGGGCTGGTTAGTAGCTGAGGTTATAATCTGAATTTTTAGACATTCAAGCCCAGTGCTTTTCTTACCATACTGTGCTGCTTGCTCCCATTCCCATCTGAAAACAATTGCTGCCTCCTTTTGAAAGGAGGAAACTAAAGCTCTCATAACTTGCCCAAGTTCACACAGGTAGGTTGACTGAGGTCTTAAAACCTGGTATGCTCGATGCCAAAGTTTATGTTCTTAGATGCCTTGCTAAACTGTTGCTTCCTAGGACTAGAACTTCCGTTATGTCTTACAGATTTAATTTGTACTTGCATTAATATTTTAAAGCCATCTTCAAAAAGAGCATGCAATCTCACTTTTTGACAGATGGTAGAGTTGAATTGTTAAGATCAGGATTCTATAGCCAGACAGAGTTTATATCCTACCTCTATCACTTTCATGACCTTGGTATGTTTCTCTGTGGCTTAAGATTCATTATCCATAAAGGGTGGTAATAATAATACCTATCTCATCGAGTTGTTTGAGAATTAAGTATGAGGTGCTTAGAAGAGTGCCTGACATATAGGAAGCCACACATGTGCTATTATTTTCTTGGGTATTCTTTCCCACTGGAAAAAATTTATCTTACATGCAGTGTGCTTAATCCTGTTGTCCTCTCCTGTTCTATCCTCTGGGGATGCAAAGACTAGTAGTGGGGTATCACTCTCATTATCATACCACAGTCTGTTTACTTATCATGATGAAGTTGGTTTTCACCCTTTTCTAACAGTTGGTTTCTTAATCTTTAAACAAAGATCTGATTTTTCCAGTACTTATGCTTGAAATACTGTAAGGGATTTTCTGTACTTACAGTAGGGGATAACATTAACATTTAGAGGATAAGAACATTTATTTTCATATGGTTTACAAAGGACAACCAAGTTTATTTTAGCAGAACTGAGTAGTCTTTTTAAAAAAGTTTTTACTATTCTGAAGGAACATCTGCTCTCTTGCCCAGATTAAGATAACTCTTATAGAGTGATATAGTAAATGAGCACTAAACAAAGGAATAAAAAAACTTGGATTCAGGCCACTTGACATTTACCAGTTGTGAGACCATGAGTAGGAGAATACTCTTACTCTCTTTCAGCCTCAGTTTCTTGTCCTTTGAGATTGACATAATAGTGAATTCTATGATTGTCTTATAATGTTTGATTTTAATCAAATGATGTTTTATTTTTTCAAGGCCCAAATTCAAATACTGCTTGCTCAATGAAGTCTTCCCTGACACCTCCAGTTAGATTTCATTTCTCCTCCCTCTATATTCCTATAACAATGTGCATATCTACAATTTCTATTTCTTTGAGTCAAGCAGACCATATCTTCTACTGGATTGTAAACCCTCTGAAGGGATGTATTCATTTTTTGTTTTTCATAGACTGTCTGGTATAGTGCCTTGAGTATGTGCTCCATAACTACTTATTAGATTGAAATAGTGCAATGGTGCTTTGTTAACTGAGAGTATATACAAATGTAAAATATTAATATCTATGTATACTTGGCACTTTTCTTTCTCATTGGCCTTATTTTCTAACATATGGTATCCTGTGTTTACTTAGACTTCTCTCTATATCTGTAAATATCTTATCTTGGGGAGAGTCAACCAAGAGCACAATTAAAGTGTTTATTAAGTTTCTGAATGCAAATTGTATTGTCATAACTGCTGTCTAAATCAAATCATTATGGTCTCTGCTTTACAAGAGCACAGTCAAAAATCATTATCAAATGCTTCCATGTGAGTTATGTTGTCCTTATTATTGATCAAATTGAATTAAATAATTAGATCAGTGACTTTTAGACTTGTAGCATAAACAGGAAATACTTGTGTGGGTATACTTACAAAGGAGTACTGAAAACTATTGAAAGAATAAAACTACACTGATTGATTATATAACAACTTTTGTTGGGAATGACGACTGAAAAGGACAGTTTTTTTTTTTTTTTTTTTTCTGTAGAAACAGGTCTGTCTATGTTGTCAAGGCTGTTCTCAAACTCCTGGCCTCAAGTGATCCTCCTGCCTCAGCCTCCCAAAGTGCTGGGGTTAGACATGAGCCACCATGCCCAGTTGAAAAAAGAGCAGTTTTAGATTTGGGTATTTGATCTAGTTCATTAGGCAAGAAATCATCACATCACTTCTTAATTGTGAAAATCTATGTGTATTGAACTTTCAAAAGTTTTCAACATAGTCCCTAGTAGTTATTTAATGCATTTTGCTTATTCTCCAATATTCTGCAAGGTCATACCATTTTTCTTCTGTGATATTTGATCAGTGTGGTCAGAAATGAGGATGTTTACATCGGTATCATTACAACCAGAGAGATAATATCTTACTTGTGAATGTAGAAAATGTTCTAGGATACAAAAAAGAAAAGAAAAAAGAAGAAACAAAGTTAAAGAAAAGAAATGAAAAGGAAAAAAGAAGAAGTAAAAAGAAGACCTAGTTGTTTATATTTGTTAACTGGTACTAAACTTTATGTCTTTGTGTGTGTGTGTTTGCTGAATAATTTGAAATTAAATTGCAAGTGTCATAACATTTCCATCTGAAATGTTTTAGTACATATCTCCTAAGAACAAGGATAGTCTCTGACAGAACCTCAATAACACTATCACATTTTCTGTTTCTTTCTTATTGTAGATATATGATTATTATTTTTGGTTTTCTTTTCATTTGGAAATGTTTTAAATTTTCTTGAGCCAGCAATAATAGAAGATTCTTTGTAGTTAAGGTGAGGTGCTTGAGTGGTTTCTAGGTTTTGAGTGCCAGTGCCCTCTTTTATTGGCGTAGTAAAGTTTATTTTAAAAATATTTGACCTGGTGCAGTTGCTCATGCCTGTAATCCCAGCACTTAGGGAGGCCGAGGCGGGTGGATCACCTGAGGTCAGGAGTTTGAGACCAGCCTGGCCAACCATGGCCAACATGGTGAAACCCCATACAAAATTAGCCAGGTGTGATTGTAGGACATAAGTATCTTTATAGCTCAGGAGTTCTCAGACTTTTACATTTTGCTTTAAATTGGTGATTAATCACCTTTAGTCTAGAATTGTCTTTACAGCTTTGATCACATTCAATAACATCCATTCAAATCCATGGTTTTTATAATTATTATTTCCCCAAAACCTCTTGCATGACTGAGATGTCATAACTACCAGTGCATTCCTTCCCTCTCTCTTTTTTTTCTCCCCGTTCACCACAGGTGAAAGTTTTAGTAATTTCATCATTATAACATGCTAAGAATTATCAGTTTTTACTTACGCCACCAGTTCTCATTGGCCACTCAGCCACGAGGTGTTGCTGCTCAAAAACTGTCTTTTTTTTTTTTTTTTTTTTTTGTATAATTCCTTGCACAAAGCATCTTAGATCAGTGGTCCTGAAGAGCAGATTCTGAGATGAAGAATTTGCACATAGAAAGTTTATTAGGAAGTGTGCTTAGGAACAATACTTGTGAGTTAGTGAGAATGTAGGATTGGGCAGAGTGATAAATTAAATGCAAAGTGGCTATCATAATATCCTCCATTGATCCACAGGCGCTCTGAAGCTCAGATATCCTTTCAGAGTTGTCCTAAATTGAGGCAAAGGGGCCAGATCTTATATTGACCAGTCATTATGTTGCAGGACTTTTCCTGAGTTCAGCTAAAGACGGGACTCTTGTCTGACCCATGGCCATGAAAATTTAGGCTCACAGATGGTTTAAAGGGTGAGTAAAGCAGGGTTTTATCGGGTGAAAAGGGAAAACAGGGACTCTGACAAGGCCAGAGTCCCTTTGCTAGATAGAGTGCTTCCTGCCTGCCTCTTGAATCCCAGGTTCCACACAGGAAGAAGAGGGGCCAGGCTACTCCCTGATGCAAATGTCGTGAACTTCCTGAGGCTCCACCCCCATGGGCAAGTTGGTTGGAGTTTCTCCAAGGACTCTCTCCCATCTGACTGTCTCATTCCTGCCTCTAAAGAAGTACCTCTAACTGCTGTTAGATTAAGGATAAAGACGAAGACTGATCTTATATGCTTCCTGCTGACATGGGGCACTGTTTGGGGGAAATGGCAGTCAGAGCTTCCCTAGAAACCTAAGGGTTCCTGGTAGAAGGAGCCATCATCAGAGGCTCCAGTTGCGTGACTGGAGTTTGATGGCCTGAATGCAAGAACAGACAAACCAGATTATTAGGAAACATGTATCAAAATGAAACAAGGGGAGGGGTAAGGACAGCTCAAAAATTCCAAGGTCTTTTACCAGTTTGCACAGGGAGAAGGAAGCCAAAAGCCCAACTGGTTAAAAAAAGCTTTACCCTTTGGTCAGCATGTTGGACTTCTGGGTTCCCTTCCCCTGAGCCCAAACAGAGGTCGACCAGTTTAAGGTTTGGGAAATTAACTCTCTTCAGTTTGGAGGATGCATCTGAGGGGAGTGTCCCATGGTAAGGAGACACAATTACCTATCTGTGAAGAGAAAACTTAGGAGGAGAACGGAAAAAGAAAGCATTTTTTAAAGGAGTCCCAAGGGTTCAGGATGCATTTGAAAGGGGTACAGACTGAAGATGAGTGGCTACCCATCTAGAAAAAGGGCAGCAGGCATCCCTGGTTCCCTTCTCTTCCTAGCAGATACCGGTGGTACTTCAGGGAGAGAGGGAAGAGCGTCCACTTTCCCTCTTCCATCCTTGTATTCCCGAGTTCTCGTGACCTTAGCAGGTGCTGCCGTGAGTGCCAAAGTGGCTTGTACCCATGAAACAGAGAGGGCCTAGAGAACAGGAATTATCCGCTCTCACCTATGTCTCTTTCCCACCTACTGTTAGTAGCCTTGGAATTCCCTAGACCTCACTTATGCCATGGATATTAATGTGGCTTTTATCCATGAAACAAAAAGCTTGAGATTGGCTTAATTGGCAGTAATCAGCCACGCTCACCTGCACTGTGTGTTTTAACTTTCATTATCATTTACTTCTGGATCCCCTAGTTACAGTTTTCTTTCCTAGGGCTTTGACCCGAAGCTTGGAATTGTGTCTGAGACAAAGTGTATCTCATGGGGGTTGCATGGACTCCTTATCATAAATCAAAGGTTAAGTGAAACTGTGGAACTGAGTTCTCCTCCAATGCAGAGGAAAGGATGCCTTGTTACACACTCAGATAATTGGTAGCTATTGTTATGCTTGCTAGGATTTGGGTGCCTGGTGCCTGGGTTTGGTTAGCTCCCTTGGTCTTACTTTCCCAAAAAGGAAACACCCAAGTGATGGGTATTCTACTTATTCCCATCACCTGGCAGGATTTGCAGGATAATTACTCAGAACTAGAATACTGATCCAGATTTTTTATATCACCCATTCCTTTTGTTCTTTCGGAGCTACAGCTGGAGATTGCTGCTTGGTTCACAGGAACAAGTAGGATTAGTCTAAAATGTAGACAAAAACTTAAAAACAACTAGTGAGTTTAGAATTTAATGACAAATGTATAAGTTTTGAAACATAATTTCTCTCTCTCCAGTTCTCATTTTTGTTAAAAAACAAATTATGTTAGGACTGAGTGGTTTGCAAAATAGACTTTAGTTTTATACTTGACCTGATTATTTGCATAAAGTACGGCAAGAATAACTATTTCTACTTAGACCTTTTGGATTGGCTTTGATGGAACTGTGTACCACAAGGAATCACAGATAAGACCTTTTAAAACCAAGCCCAGCAATGGATTTGCATCCTCAAATACCTGTGAGTTGGGTGATCCTCTCCTAAGGTCCCAAGATAAACTTGGAGCTCCTGTCCCTGTTAGAAAGTGACATTCTTTACTGACCACAGGTCAGGAACCCTGCACAGGGACTGCATAGACAAGGGTATGAGGCCAGTTTTCCCATGGGGATTTTATTGGCTCTGTGAGTCGAGTTTGACTCCTTAAAGAGAAGCATACCCTTCCGGTCAAAGCCTTGCTAAAATTACTTTCTCTAATTGTGTCCTGTTGCAAAAGAATAATGTGTTCTTATTGCACTGATGCACATAACTATATTGTCATAAGAATACTCACAGTTTCCCAACTCTAGAGGAACCAGGCAGAGACAAACAAACATATTTCAAATTTTGTTCATGGGAGTATACCTTACTCAATTATTAAAGGCCATAAATAGTCCAAAATAAGTTTCCTTAACTCTGGAAAACAAAACATGGATTAGCAATATTCTAAGCAAAAGTCAGAAAGGTTGCTTCAGCTTCCTAAGTTCAGTCCCTTTAGTTAACTCCTGTTTTGCTTAATATTCATGAGCATTTCAGCTCTTCATGAGTCCTGATCATGTTCCTGTATTCCAATGTCACAATGTCCAAAGTTATCAGAAGCCTGTATTTGAGAGCACCTGTTAAAGTTCTATAGCTCATTATAAATCATCTTTGAAAAGGATTAAAACAAGACAACTGTCTGTGAATAACAAAATGTCCAGGGTAGCTACAGTTAGAAACACTCTTGTCAAAGAAGTTTGGTTAACTCCATGGCTTACAATAACTTAACATAACCTTAATTGTGATTGGTAGCATATACTTAGACATTAGAATTTTAGAAATCCCATACAATTTTGGAACATATATTAGCATTATATATATAACCATATGTAGCACCAATATGTAACCTAAAGAAGATTGAGCATCATTTTGGAAATCCCATGTACCTAAACATGTCAAATAATCCTGTTTACCTCTCTTTTCTGGACACTTCAGGGGCCCTCTGAAGTACTCAAAAAGTCAGGTGCCAGGGAAGACAATTTTGAAACTGCAGTTTGATTTTGGGAAGGCTGTTAAATGTTTGAGGTGTAAAATACTTGATATTATAAAACAGAATTCCAGAGTACCATAAGGTAATTATTTTGCCAAAATGATGACTCAGAAATTTTAAAGAAGCAAAAACCTTTTGTAACCCTTTACAAATGTTGCCAAAGAGCAGATTGATGCCATAGGAAAACCTTGTTATGCATTTATTTGAATGCTCAATTTACAGAAAAACCATATAATACCATTTTTTGAATTTAGTCAATATGTTCACACAAAGAACCTCTTCTGCAGGATTAATTTCCACAATTGTTCCACTACTTGTTTAAACCTTCAGATTTTTCCTAATTTAACCCAAAACAATCCTTTAACTCTAGGCAAAAGTTTACATTTCCATGCCTTCTTATAACCTTTTACTAAAAAACACATTTTGCTGTTCTTATACACCTTTCATGTAATTCTATTTTTAGTAGTTTCAGTTAACTCCTAGGCATTTTTAACTTTAAGGTAAAACTTGGTAAGTTGCTTTAATCGTGTGCTAACTGCAGCCAAGTTTTGCCTTCTTAATTAAGGGCATGGTTAGTTCCATATATCAGTTCCATAAGCCTTATCAATTGTGAAGCCAGCAAGTCAAATACTTTTCAAAACCCCAAAACCAGTTCGTAACCTCAAAACACTTAGCAAGCCTTGCATCTGACCTGCATTGTTTAGTTCACCTATTTACATTTTAATGAAATCTACATTTTACCAATAATCTTTAAGGCTGTTTTTATTTATCAAAGATTAAAGTCATGTGACCTGAAAGATACCATAGCTTTTATCTTCCTTTTTTAAAAAATACTTGATCCAAGAGCCTTTCTTTAGGTCAAATTAATCAGAGCTCCTTTTACAGACATCACAGTACACACACAGACAGGTGGAGGAAAACTCAGTGGTTGTGGTGCCCTTTAAGAGACAGGGCTAGGAAAACCTGCAGATATAGAACCAGAGAGGGCTCATCTCCTAAGGCAGGGTTGCTAAACAAATCCTTGCCAGCTACTTACCAGCTATGCCTCCAGGATGTAAAGCAAGATGGAGGCTTGGAGCACAAACCATACAGACATACAAAGCACACCAGATTGGCTGTAGCCAAAGACTAGCCCCACAAATCCTTTTTCATGACCAAAACTTTACAGAGAGTACAGTGATAGCTGGGGGGCCTGGTGTAATAAAAATGCCCTCTAAAAGGAAAAAAAAGTTAAAGGTTAACTGCTGATGGGGTAGAGAAGGGGAAGAAAAGAAAACAGTTTAAAAATGCCTGGGGAGTTTAAAAAAACCTCTTATTCTTATGAAAGTTGTTCCTCCACCAGGAGAAGAGCTTAATTACTGCCAGAAAAAGCTGAACCTCTTGGCTGGGGAAGGGGAAGGCTGCTGTGGCTTGTGTCTGGGAGCCAGCTGGTTAGCTGTGTGGGACCCTTGGGCTATGCACCCCAGCCTCCACACAGAGGGGAGGGGGAGCAAGGAGACCCTGCTCACCTGTCCATCCTGAAAAAGGAAGAAAATGGCCTTTCTCCCTTTTCTTGTGATGGGACTTGGCGGCTTGTTTCCCCCACCCTCAGTAGTCTGAGGATGAAAATGCTTAGGGGCAACAGTGAGAGATTTTGAATCCCCATTTCATTCACTGCTTTTTGAGCCCCATGTTGGGTGCCAAAAATGATGCAGGACTTTTCCTTAGTTCAGCTAAAGATGGGGTTCTGGGGAAACAGGGACTCTTGCAAATCTAGAGTACCTCCACTAGAGTGCTTCCCGCCCACTGCCCGAATCCCAGGTTCCACACAGGAATAAAAGGGGCCAGTCTCCTTCCTGCTGCAAATGTTGTGAACTTCCTGAGGTTCCACGCCAGTGAGCAGGCTGGTTGGAGTTTCTCCACGGACCCCTCCCACCTGGCTGTCTCAATTAGAAGCTGTCTACCTTTGGGAAACAGGTGTGACTCTTGGATGAAGGAACTCCCCTTGAGCTGAGAGCAATTTATTGAGAGAGACTCAGACATGCACTGTTAGCAGCCAACAATCCTGGAAACTGGGAATCGAAAGCCTTGGTTCTGATTGGGAGATCTGAGTAGTACACCTCGTTCTATACTACAAGAGATGAGAGAAAAAGTAGGAAGATCCATCAGAAGATTAATGAAATACTCCAGGTGAGAGATAATGATAGCTTGGAATTTAGGAGAACAGTGGAGGTGGTGAGACAATTGAATTTTGGATGTGTGTCAAATGATTTATTGGTGGATTAGTTGTCAAAGAAGAGAAGTATCAAGGGTATCTTCAAAGATTTTGACCTGAACAACTGGAAGAAAAAGTTACCTCATCAATTTGTTGAGAAGTGATGGCTAGCGTAGGGCTTTGTCTTCTTAAAGCAGCTGTATTAACTGAAGAATGTAACCTCATATTTGCAATTTCTAGCTGAATTAAAGAATATGAGCTCATAATTTTCTCTTTTCACCACATAAATTACCTACATTGATCCAATTAGAAATTGAAAACATGAATAGACTCATAACCTTGGCATAAATTAAAATTTTGTCAAAGAATTAACTTTAATGAAACAAACTCAGGTAGGGTTAAAATCAAATACATTTAAACTTTCAAAGATAGGTAAGTCTCATGATTGGTGCTTATTTCCAAGCTAGTGAAATAACGAGGAAACTTTCTAGCTAATTTTAGGAAAATAGTGTATATAAAAACTGAACACTAAAAGAAAATACAGATTAATCTCATTTATGAATATAGATTAAAATACTAATAAAAGAACAAATACATTAATCTCATTTATGAATATAGATTTAAATACTAATAAAAGAACAAATACATCTAATTCAAGAGTACATTAAAAAGTTCCAAGAAAGATTTATCCTATAAATGCAATAGAGATTACTATGAGAAAATCTATTAATATAGCATATCATTCATTAATAAAAGATTCAACCAAAATAGGCAATAGTAATAGTTCACATTTGTTGAATGCTATAATGAGCTATGTTCTAGGCATTATTATAAGTGCTTTAGGTATATATATGCTCAGTTAATTCATAAAAATTCCCATGAAGTATTTTATTTTCATGTTGTAGATGAGAAAAATTGACACACACAATGTTTAGTAACTTGCTTAAATGCACATAATTAGTATATGAGAAAGCTAAGATATGAAAACAAGAACATATAATGATTAAGCCACTCTGTTAGAATACCTCCCAATATGCAACAATAATAGTGCTATAATATTTATAATTGGCTAACATTTTCAAATGCTTACTGTGTGGTGGATACTACTTTAAACACTTTAAATGTATTAACTCATCCTCACTAAAACCATATGACACAGATGCTAATATCATTATTACCATTTTACTCACAGGAAAAGTGAGTAAAATGCAAGTTTAAGTAAACTCTTCAGGATCATTCAGCTATTAAAGAGTGAATTATGATTTGGGTCCAGGCAGTCTACTTTCAGAGCAGTTGCTATACTGCCTCTATAACATTTGAACAATCATCCCTCATAATAAATGAAGGAAAACAATATGAAACAAACAAAAAACTACGTTATTAAACTAAATTAAAGGGATGATTCCTTGAAATTATTTTTTAAAATGTTGATCTAAAATCGTATTCTGTATTCTATATCATACTTCATGGAATTGTTAATGCTAAATATATTGCCATTCAATTCAGTAACAAGGTGTGAAAGCATTCAGTCAACACTACCTTTAGTAAAACTTTTCGGGAAGTATACTGTAAAAAGTATGAAAATTATTCAATGAGAAAAACAAAATCACAGTAATACATAATTGAAACGACATCATGAACAAGGAATTCACAAAAATATAGTTAATAATGGATGACTGAAAAGTGAAAAGTACAAGAAAGTTTGCAAAGTTTATAAGATTAATAATATTCAAGATTGATGAGAATATGTTAACACAGAAGCATTTGTTCCCTGTTGGTGGGAAGAAAATAAATCCAACAATTATGGCTATATCTACATCAAAATGTATACTTTAACTCTCTTATCCAGCAAATTCCCTAGGAACTTATCCTCTACCCACCCCCCCCAAAAAAATCTGAGATATGGCTGAAAATTTCTTTATAAGAATGTTAATTTCAGTATTATTTAGAATAGCCAAATATTAAATATAACCTGAATGTCTAACAAAAAATATTGGTTTTTAAATTATGCAATGTTCATTTAATAGGATATATCCATTTATTAGAAAACCATGGAAGAATTAGTTAACTGAAATTGGACTTCTAAGTTTCTCCTGTTTCTAATGCCTATATAAATCAATGACTTTTTATTTTTGAGTCTGGCTTGATAACTCCTAGAGTAATAATTTTGTTTTTAGATATTTATTTGTATATATTTTGCAAAGAGGAAACAAAAGCTACATTCTATTTAGTTATGGGACGAGGAGTGGGATGACATAGAAAACAGGCAGTGATGAAACTGGTGTTTATAAAGATAAGGTGAAAAGCTATGTTATTTCACATGAAGACATGTGAATCAACAGGCTCCTCATATTCTCCATACCTCCAAATGTGCCTTTCTTAGAATTATAGCAATTGAGAGCTAGCAATTACATTTTGGTAATGTCTGGGACTGCCCCCATCCTCAACTCCAACATCCTTGTTTTATTTTATTACACTTTAAGTTCTGGGATACATGTGCAGAACATGCAGATTTGTTACATAGATATACATGGGCCATGGTGGTTTGCTGCACCCATCAACCAGACATCTAAATTAGGTATTTCTCCTAATGCTATCCCTCCCCAGCCCCCTATCTCCTGATAGGCCCTGGTGTGTGATGTTCTCCTCCCTGTGTCCATGTGTTCTCATTGTTCAACTCCCACTTGTGAGTGAGAACTTGCACTGTTTGGTTTTCTGTTCCTGTGTTAGTTTGCTCAGAATGATTGTTTCCAGCTTCATCTATGTTCCTACAAAGGACAAGAACTCATCCTTCTTTATGGCTGCATAGTATTCCATGGTGTCTAGGTGTCACATTTTCTTTATCCAGTCTATCATTGATGGACATTTGGGTTGGTTCCAATTCTTTGCTATTGTGAATAGTGCTGCAATAAACATGTGTGCATGTGTCTTTATAGTAGAATGATTTATAATTCTTTGGGTATATACCCAGTAATGGGACTGTTGAGTCAAAAGGTATTTCTGGTTCTAGATCCTTGAGGAATCACCACAATGTCTTCCACAATGTGTGAAATAAGTCTACTGGTTCAATTGAAGATACAGAAGTTCAATTTTAAAGGTTAACACAGATTCCAGATAACTCTTCCTCTCATCATTCAACTGTGCAGTTCCCAGCCCTTTCCTACCAGACTTACATGTGCAAGTTAATGAATCAAAGAATAGAGAATTTTGACCTATTTAAATATTTAAATATCAGGCTCATAAATTATATATAGGCATGTGATCTGCTCAGTCTCTCCCATTGTTGCTTTCTTGGATACTGTTTGCCATTAATCTTACCTGCACAAAGAAGGATGCCATTCAGGATAGTATCACACAAAGAGCCACTCCTGAGAGTCAGCAAGGTGGGTTGCTGCTCTCGATTTGCTATTGATTTTTTTTAAAGTTAGATTTTTATAAACAACAATTCTTGTGACTAAATAATCGACCAGCTGTATGATATTAGGAAACTTATTTCATGTGTTTTGACCTTACATTTTTGTCTGTAAGGTGAGGGTCCCAGATTAAAGTATGACTGGCATTCTTTCTTGCCCCCATCTATACTTCTAATCCTCTCTAGGAGATGGAAGCACCTTTATAGTTTTTTGGTGGTACATGGTGGTTAAACAAGGTACCAACCCTGAACTAAAAAAAAAGCTCAGAAGTATAGGGAAAAACAAAAACAAAAAAAAACTTTGTGATTAAACTGAGTTAAAAGAATGTTTCCTTAAAGCTATTTTAAAAATCTATCTGAAATTACATTCTATATCTTGCTTCATGGAATTGTTAACACTAAATGTATTACTATTAAAGTCAGTAACAATGAATATTATAAGGGCTTAACAATTTTGTCTAGTTTATGTTCCCCTAGAAGAGGCCCCCATACAAGAATTCACATTTATGTTTAAATGGTTTATTTTAGAGATGATCCCAGAAAGCATCAGAAGGGCAGTAAGGAAAAAGGGCAGGGAAAGTAAGGTAGCTAATAAAGGATGCATTAACAAATTAGTACCTTAATCTTACTGGCAACTCCATGTGTCAGTATAGAATCAGCCAGTCTCAATTAACCTCTGCCACTCCCAGTGACAAAGCAGCTAGGGTATTTATTATATACTAAGCCCTATCAGTTATCAGTTAAGGGCTGCTTCTTAGTGGGAGGGAGTGTTTCTTGATTCCCTGGTACTCCAACCTGCTCTACATACTGGCAGAGTGGACTTTAGCTCCAGAAAAAGCCCTAAGGCAGTTTAGAAGTCTGGCTTGCACCATAATAGTAAGGCCTAAGGAATATGGTTGGGGGCATAAACAGTGTCTGCTATACCATCTTAACAAGATCATTCTAGATACTGATACTAATACCTATATTTTTAGGCATTAGTGATATTTTTTCTATAAATAGAAACATAGCTGGACCTCAGCCAAGGTGCTTCTTTACTGCAGAAATGAAAGAACCTTGTTATAACTCATTTATAAAACATTGGTCTTCAGTACCAACTGCTAATACAATTATACATACTTTCTGGCAAATCTTCTGTTAATAATAGGAAACATGACTTTTGTTTTAAGACTGGAAAAGACTAGACCCACTTTAATTCTATGAACCAATCATCCTGCAAACCATATGAGAAATGATGCTGTCAACTTGTAATATACAAACTATAATTTCCCTGCATTGCATGGGAAGAGGGACTCTGAATTTATCCTCAGTTACCATTGTTATACTTTGACAACTATATGAAAAGATGAATGAACATTTCCATGTCTTATGAACATTAAAATGCCAAAGCACTTAAAATTTGTTCCAAATGACTAGATCCTAGCATGATGTCTGTTACATAGTAAGTACTTAAAAGATATTTTTTGAAATGTATTTACCATTCACAGTGAACCTTCAGGATTAAATTGGTCCTTTCTCTTATTTATTTTCAAAGATTGAGCTCCTACAACATGTTAGGCACTGCTAATTTAGAACTTTAGCTAGATGAATGTCTATTATCTGGCAGAGATAAATAACTCAAGTTTCTTACTAATATTAGACAACACAGTTAACCATAAGAGTGTTCCTACAATTAGAGGAAATTGTCATCCTTAATGTAAATTTTAGAGATTTGTTTGTCTTTCAAAAACTCTTCCTATATCTGTTCAAGCTTCCTTTCCTTTCCATTCCCCTTCATTATTCTAGCTGTTTGATAGCTTCCTTAATAGGAGAATAGCTCACTAAAAACTCCTGGGAAATTTATAGAAGAGTACGCACAGAGGCAGTCTCTGCATTTCCTGTATTTCTTCTTAATAGGACATTGCATTTAATTGATAAGTCAGTTTGTGCCTAGTATATACCATGATGGTTTCACTTACTCTTCAGATGTTCTAAAATACATAAACTGTGTGGATAATTTTGTACTTACCAAAGACTCCTAACCCCACTGCTCCAGAAATCACAACATTATTTTGTTCAGTAATTGTTTTAAGGTTCAATCTAGTTAGTTAACTGTGAAATTTTGCATCTTCTTTGACAGTGTGTGCAAGCTTTGTAACTATGCCTGTCATTAAACCAGCTCTACCTTTAGTCCGGGCAAATTAGTGATGCCTTTGCAGTTAGCTCAGTAATTTTTTAGAGAGAAAATTTTGCTTTTACGAAAGGCTGCTCCTCAACTTTATTCCTATGTCCTTGACATGCTCAAAGTTTTAGAATAAGATACTCAGTATCAACAAAGTAAATTTAGTCATTTTTGTTTTTTCATTTATTCAATAATTTCAAAAAAGAGAAAAATCATCCCTGAGAGGTCAAAGATGAAAAAGGAATAATTTCATTTATTTACTAAAAGGAATAAATTCACTTATTTACAAACTGGAATGTTTTGTAAAGAAAAGTCTGTGGAAGTCCTTGCCAGAACAATCAGGCATTAAAAAAAAAAAAAAGGCGTCCAAATTGGAAAAGAAGAAGTCAAAGTATTTCTGTTCACTGGTGATATGATCTTAGGTCTAGGAAGCCCTAAAGACTCCACCAGAAAAACTCTTAGATTTGATAAATGAATATAGTAAAGCTGCAGGATACAAAATCAACATAAAAAAATCAGTAGCATTCTATACATCAGTAGTGATCTGAGGACCAAATCAAGAAGGCAATCTCATTAACAATAGCTACCCAGGCCGGTCGCGGTGGCTCAAGCCTGTAATCCCAGCACTTTGGGAGGCCGAGGCGGGTGGATCACGAGGTCAGGAGATCGAGACTATCCTGGCTAACACGGTGAAACCCCGTCTCTACTAAAAATACAAAAAATTAGCCGGGCGTGGTAGCGGGCGCCTGTAGTCCCAGCTACTTGGGAGGCTGAGGCGGGAGAATGGCGTGAACCCAGGGGGCGGAGCTTGCAGTGAGCCGAGATCGCGCCACTGCACTCCAGCCTGGGAGACACAGCGAGACTCCGTCTCAAAAAAAAAAAAAAAAAAAAATAGCTACCCAAAAAACCCACAAAAACAAACAAACAAAACCTAGGGATATATTAAATCAGGGAGGTAAAAGGTCTCTATAAGTAAAACTACAAAATGCTAATAAAGAAATCACAGGAGGCTGGGCATGGTGGCTTATGCCTGTAATTCCAGCACTTGTGGAGGCCAAGGTGGGAGACAGCTTGAGCCCAGGAGTTCAAGACCAGCCTGGACAACACAGTGAGACTCTCTCTCTACAAAAATGCAAAAATCAGGCAGATGTGCTAGTCCATGCCTGTAGTCCCAGCTACTTGGAAGGATCACTTGAGCCTGGGAGGTCGAGGCTGCAGTGAACCATGATTGCACCACTGCAGCTCCAGCCTCAGTGACAGAGCAAGACTTTCTCTCAAAAAAAGAGAACTAAGTCATATATGACACGAACAAGTGGAAAAAATCCCATGCTCATGGATTGGAATAATCAATATCTTAAAATGATCACATTGTCCAAAGCAATCTACAGATTCAACACAATCCCTATCAAATTACCAGTGTCATTTTTCCCAGAATTAGAAAAAACAATCCCAGACTTCAAAAGGAACAAAAAAGGAGCCCAAATACACAACACAATCCTCAGCTAAAAGATCAAAGTTGGAGGCATCACATTACCTGACTTCAGATTAAACTACAAGGCTATAGTAACCAAAACAGCATATATACGCACATACCATGGATAACCCTCAGCTATATAAAAAACCCTGAAATCATGTCTTTTGCAGCAACAAAGATGGAACTGGAGGCCATGATCATGACTGAAATAACTCAGAAACAGAAAGTCAAATATCACATGTATTCACTTATAAGTGGGAACTAAGCAATGGGTACACATGGACATGCAGAGTGGAATAATAGCCATTGGAGACTCTGAAAGGTGGGAGGGGGTGAGGGTTGAAAAAATATTTATTGGGTACAATGTTCAGTATTGGGTGATGGGTACACTGAAAGTCCAGACTTCACCACTACACAATGTATGCATGTAAGAAATCTGCACTTGTACCCCCTAAGTATATAAAAATTAAAAAAATAGAAAAGTCTGTGGAATAAGCAGCTACTCGGAGGCTGAGGCAGGAGAATTGCTTGAACCAGGGAGGCAGAGTTTGCAGTGAGCCAAGATCGTGTCACTGCACTCCAGCCTGGGTGACAGAGTGAGACTTCATCTAAAAAAAAAAAAAAAGTTTGTGGACTAAGAATAACAGAATCTGGGGTCTTGGATCTCGCATGACTGTGCCTTTAACAAGACAAGTTGTGTGACCTTGTACAAGTCACTCAGACTCTCTGTGCCTATTTTCCTGATCCACAAAAAAGAAGAAAATTATATTTTTTTCATAGAACTATAAAAATACAATGAAATACTATAGGGAAGAGCTTTACATACAATAAGATTCTCTATACATGTAAGGTATTTTTGTAATTACTGCTATTATTACCACTATAGTCATTTATAAGTTGACCTTGGCTAAGTTAACTTTTCTGAGCTTTCATTTCCTCACTTGTATGAAGGCTTCTTCTGTGTTCAATTTTATGTTGATACCAGGACAGATTTTATTGAGAAGGGCATCCTGCAAGAGAATTTTGAAGATGAATCACTCTTAGCTTGGGAGAAGGGGAGGACACTTCCAGTAAAGTTGAAATCGTGAGCAAAGTTTGAAGCATCCTGGTAATTTAAAACTGGAAGCAATTTGGAAGGAGCTTCCTGTGTGGTGGGATAAAGGTCAAAGATAAGACTCCACTGAGAAGATCAGACCAAACTAATCAGTTAGGACAGCATTCCTCAGTGGAGAGGTGGCTGTGACTGATTTTAAGCAAAAATAAGACATAACTATGAGGAGGATGAACTGGACTGTGGAAGAATAGTAGTGAAGGTAAGACCCAGCTAATAACAAAAGTTACCATGTACTAAATGCTTACAGAACATTGTGCTAGGCTTTTTATGTTTCTTATGTCATTTAATCCTAAGAACAACTATGTGACTTAGGCCCTAATATTATTCTCATCTTACAGGTGAGGAAACAGAAGCCCAAAAGGCTAAGCCACACTCAAGGTTACACACCTAGTAATTGGCAGAATGGAAGTCTTTCAGAAATTACAGCCTACACTCTCAGTTGTTAGTGTATTGCATGTTTTTATTTTAAAACCCTTGTTTTCTAAACTGACAACTAGAAACTGCTAAGTATGTTAAAAATCATACCACAGGATTTTTGAATTGTAGAGGACATTTCCATCCAACTGAATCCTTCACGCAGCACAGGGATCATCTGTATAATGTCCTGTGGGTAATCTTTTGCTCTCCTTCAGCACACACCCTGAGTATTCAGGGTGTGTGAGCTGAGTATAGACAGACTGCGTCTCTCTGATAATTTTCCTCATGTTGTAAGCTCCATCCTCTGGAGAACACTTGGTTATATAAACCATTTTTTCACATGATAGCTCTTTAGACATGATCACGTCTCATTACCCAAATCTTCTTTTCTTTTGTGTGTGATGAGGAGAACCTCTTTCTTTTTTGGGGCTATAATGTATTCTACTTCTCTGTAGTACTCCTTCGCCACCCTACTTTAACAGTCATTAGAGTTTCTTATTGTTTTGTTCACATTGTTGTGCCCTCCCCTATGGTGTTTGCTCTGTCATATCATGTCTCTTATTATTAAAGAGCATTGCCTGAACTGTCAGCTCTCCAATTATACTACAGCATAATTATAACCATGTTATACAATTATTTGTTGTGTGTATCACCTCTAGTTGATTAAGAGGTGCTTAAGGGCAAGAGCCATGTCTTATTGATCTTTGTTTCTCCCACAGTGCTCAGCATAACACTGTGTACACATCAAATTTGTGATTAAACATTTCTTGAACAAATTATAATGACCAGCTTGATATTGAAAAGGTATAGATTTTAGTAAAGTAGTTTTTCCTATTCTCATCTTGCTCTGATCTCTGAAAATACAATTATTTTTCTCTTTAAGGTTGAGAACTTATGGTTTGTTTTAGTTAATTGCTGGTTGAAGGGTAGGCTTAAATTAATCTGCTTATACTTGGTGGAATTTTATAGATTGAAGATGTATGTTGAATGAAGAGGATTGCTTCCATTCATCTAATCCTAATTACCACTCAGCATTGAGCTATCTTGAGCTTGAAGATGTGTTCATTAGCGAATCTGAAGTGAACTCCACCCATTGGGACATGAGGTTAAAAGCCAACTTAATGAGACTGTGTAAATTATTCGTGTGATAACAATGTCTTTGCATAGTCTAGGGAAGATAAGGCTTTATCTGCTTTTCACTAAATAATTTGCAGAAATTGGAGATTTTAAAATTTTTGATTCTTATACGAACAAATGGCAAATCTAGTATAAATTTTAGATAAAGTGCAGAATAGTAAGTTCTGAAGCGAATAAAGCTTAGGTAAGATAAAGGAAAAAACTAATTAGCTGCGAGGAAATAGATGCCATTTTGTTTTGAACTGAGGAAGCAAACGAGAAGTGTTAAAATCTACCATTGTCTTATAAAGAGAAGGGTAATGGCTCCTTAAGTTGTATCTGTGTACATTCAATCAGCAATTATTAATCAAATGTCTACTAATTGCCAAACTATGCTGAGTATTTGAAAGAATTTAAGATTCAGTGTCTGGTTCCAGCTAGAAGTTTACATCTGGTTGAGAAGACATTATTGACAACACTTGAAGCAGTTTGGAACACTGCAAGACAATATATAGCATGTGCTAAATTATGCTGGCTCTGATTTTATAGTCTTTGCCTTGAACACTTGAACACATCATCCCTTTCACTGCCCTGGTTCAACACCTCATTGTCTCTGGTTTTGAATATTGCAATACGTTTTAGAGCATGGTTTAGTGCTCAAATATTTGTTGTCTGAATGGGTAAATACATGAACAGCCCAGATTTAAATACTATGGAAAATTAGAGAAAAAGACTAGGATCTGGATTAGTTGGTAAAGACTGCTTGTAGAGGGTATTATTTAAGTTGAAAGCCACATGGGAAACCTGGTAGAAAGAGAGTAAACATAGAGATGAGGGAGCTGTGTCTGTCGAAATATGAACACCATCTAATTGAAGTGAAAAATCCCAGTATTTACTTCTGTGATTTCTTTTTAAATGTCTTGTTAGCTAATAACTTTCATTCCAACTATTTTTGAAAAAAGTTTACAGTCAGGTGCCATGGTTGAAAAGTCATTTATTTCTTTCTTCTCTCCTTCCCCTCTGTTCTTTTCTTTTTTTCTTTTTCAGGTGATTTTCCATATTTCTTCTCTAATCTGCTCATCACCATCTTAAGGTTTAATTCTCAGAGGCTAATCCTTTTCCTTTATTTCTAAATTCTTGGAGATAACCTCTAGCATAGTAGCTCAGAACACAGGTAGAATTTGGAGGCAGATTGCCTGATTTGAATCCTAATACCTCTGTTTACTCGTTTTGTGATGATGGATTATCTTTCCTGTTCTTCAATTTCTTCATCTGCAAATTGAGAGGAAGAAGAGCAATATAACATTCACTTCTGAGGGTTGTCATGAGGCTAAAATGAAATAATAATTCAGAACAGTGCCTGGCATGTTGTACATATATAGTAGCTATATTAACCTCCAAATTCTTACAAGAAAGATAACGTTTGGCTGAATAATAAATTAGCCGCTATTGACATTTCAGTGTCAAGAAAAAAGGAAGCCAATAAACTAGATCAGAAGACTTGTAGTCATAGACAAGAATAAAAACAATGACAACAGTGCCACCTCCAACTACCTAAAGGAGAGAGGATATTCTCGCCAGTAATCCCAGCACTTTGGGAGGTCGAGGTGGGTGGATCACGAGGTCAGGAGATTAAGACCATCCTGGCTAACACGGTGAAAACCCATCTCTATTAAAAATACAAAAAATTAGTGAGGCATGGTGGCGGGCGCCTGTAGTCCCAGCTACTTGGGAGGCTGAGGCAGGAGAATGGCGTGAAGCCGGGAGGTGGAGCTTGCAGTGAATTGAGATCATGCTACTGCTCTCCAGCCTGGGCAACAGAACGAGACTCTGTCTCAAAAAAAAAAAAAAAAAAAAAAAGGGATACTGAAAGGAATCTGAAAGGTTGTTCTCAAACCTTGTCTTTTTTTTGGAGGTATGCATAGTGAAAAGGAAACGCAGGCTGCTCTGTGACTTGCCTCTCCTCCTGTCCTCACCTTCTAAAAATCATTTAAAAAAAACTAACAGTTGCAATTTATTGAGCACCTACTTGGTGCCATTTTCTATAAGAGACACAGGCCTAATTAAGTTCTGTAAATTGCCAAATATTATATACAGGAATTTGAAACTTAGGTTTGACTGGCATAAGAACCCAGAAGTTTCCCAGTAAAATATTTTGTTTCCCAAGTTCTTTAACCGCATTCTGGAAACACACTGTTGAGGAGTGGGAATGGAATAAGTGAAATGATTTTCACTGAGCAAAATGAAATAGGTGTGTCCATCTATCATCTGTCTATCTATTATCTATCTATCTATCTATCTATCTATCAATCATCTATCTTCCTACCTATTGTTTCTTTTTTTGGCATGCTGTAATAAACAAAGTAGACATGATTCCTGCCTTCTTGGAGCTCATATACTGAAAAGCAAGAATTCTACCTCTTTTGTAAATATGAAAAAATAAAAGCTTGAGATCATTGACTGATCAATGGACTAGTACATGCTCAAGGAATAAAATGCTGCTGTAGAAATTCATATCATTCTTTGTCGTAAGTGAACACAGTTTGTGGTTCTCTTGTTTTGAATGTCTCACTATAATAGGTCTATACCAGACTTAACAAAATTGTATCTCTGTCTCGTAATAGTTCCATAAATATTTCTTTATGCTCTAAGAGCTTGCATTTTTCACTTCACATTTTCATCTCTCAGTATCAAGTGTGACTCCCTTTCCTCATAATTATGTAAAAAAAGGACAAATTCTGTTACTCCTCAGTTTGAAGTAAATAGACTATAAAGCATCATACTATGTTAAAGGCAAAAATGCCTCTGAAGAGGAAAAATTATTCAGCAAGGGCATTGTATAAGCAGGAGTAAAAAAAAGAATATGGAATTGCTATGAACTACAGCAGCTGAAGATGAAGACTGTGTATTTACAGCATGATTTCCCAGAAAAAGGCAACAATTGGAGAGTCTGTGTGTCTTCTGCCGCCTCTTTTTCTTATAACTTGTTATGCGCCATATGGGGGGAGGGATTGCATTGGGAGTTATACCTGATGTAAATGACGAGTTGATGGGTGCAGCAGACCAACATGGCACAAGTATACATATGTAACAAACCTGCACGTTATGCACATGTACCCTACAACTTAAAGTATAATAATAATAAATAAATTAAAAAAAAAAGAAATTGGCTTTAATCTGATTAAATGGATAGATCAGGTAGTTTATAATGAGATTCAGATTCTTTCTTCTCTAAGCTCTGGGTCAAAAGAGCCAAAGCTATTACTCTTTGATGGGTGTTTGGTGATCTGTGCAAGAAGGATCACAACCCAGCTTCTCAAAGGCAGATAGGTAGATCAGTAAATAGCTGACAAATGATGGAAAAGGACAGTCTTACTAGCTACTTGAGCAATTTTGTCTTTAGAGGAAACCCAAGGGTGACTCGACTTGGAGATTAAACTCTTAGTCTTGAATAGCAAACAGGGCTACATTAACAAGGAATCATGGGAAACTGTTATCCTATTACTGCTTTTTCTGGAGCTTGGGATGGCTGATATTGGACTATCTAGAAATTTTCATTAACATTTTATTAAAAACAAAAAATTATGCCTCAAACAAAAGTACAGCTTTTCCTTAATTGTTAAACACGTAAATCTCAACTAGGCTTCTTATCAGCAACAAAGCTGTTATGAGAAGCCTAGTATAATTTAAAGTTGATTAGACCATTTATTTCTTTTAAACATGAGCAACTGACTAATCAAAATTTAGGAAGAATCTTGATAAGTATTCTTTAATATATTAAATTCACAGGGAGTATGTTTGATTGTCATGTAAAAAGATAGATACTTTTGGAAAAAAGAAGGTAAAATAGTAAAGAAAATAATGGATAATAATCCATAAAACTCCACACTCATTTTAAACATGTTTTAAAGTAATTGACAGATCATTTTCCATATATTTGAGTTAATTTCAATAAAAGTGCTAATCAAATCTTTTATGCCTAGAAAAATACCTTGCACATAATGAAAACTCAGTGAATATTCAATCTTTTATTCAATCAGTTGATCAACTGATCGACTTCTTGTGCTGAGCACTGAACTATTTAGTATAAATTGTGTATATACCACAAAAATTTCATGTATAATAACATTAAAGCCTGATTTATTAAATGGTATATTATAAATAGAAAATATATTATCAAAATTTGCCAAAAATATGCAAAAAACAGAATAGCATGATGTCACAAATTTTTAAAACTAAAAATCCAAGGTACTGGGCTATAATCCTTGGGCAACAAATTTTATCTCTGGTTTTTGTTTTTGGTTTTTTTCTTTTAATTTGTGAAAGGAGAGACAAATGTTAATTATCTTTCAGTTTTGTAGTGTCCTTTGTTCCTCTGTTCTAAAATATATGTGAAATGTGGGAAAGACAAGCCAAAAAAGCATTTGAAAAATTAATATTCATAAGAATGGGTAAGTGTGCACATGTGAGTATGTGTGTGTGTGTGAGAGAGAGAGAAACAGAGAGAGAGAGAAAGAGAGAGAGAGATGGAAACAGTGACCTTGACAATCAGTCAAATGTGGTGCTCCTGGTAATGATTTGGCAGTTTCTCAACAAAATGTCAGCATACCAAGTATTAAACCAAAGATCAAGATGATATTCAACCCTCAGATAAATTAGATCCAAATCAGATGATAGATGTGGCACATTTGCTATCAGGGAAAAAAATGTATTAGCTCCTTCAGGAGATAAGACCCAGGAATTGTGAAAGCTGGAGACTTGGAATACCCCTGAAGAACAAGGGGAAGGAAATAATGACTTTATAAGAAGTTGTCATTGTGAAAATTTATAGGCCTTGCCCTTTGTTCTTCTCATGCAGGAGAGTGACCTTCGTATATCTGAGTTTTCAGTGATTGTATATATGAATAAATGTACGTAACATCTGATGAATGTGGTTGATGTATAGGAGTCAATAAATACTTAAATCCTTTTTTTCAAGTTAGTTTTAATTTATATCAATTTTTACATTATGTCTTGGAATTATTCAAATACATGAGATTATCTTTGGCTTAAAACTGCTATGATACTAAAAGATTAAAAGCTGGGAATCAGTTTTTTTTTCTCTTTTATTTTATGGAGATGTAGGGCAGTGGGGCACAAAAGTTTAGGCATAGAAAAAAATGAATAATGGGAGATCACCTAAGCGTACTTCTGATTCCTCCAAGTGAAATGCTGCAGTGACTCTATTATGATTTAGTTTTTTTCTTTATTTTGGAGTTTCTTTTTTTTAAAAATTATACCTTAAGTTCTAGGGTACAACGTGCAGATTTGTTACATATGTATACATGTGCCATGTTGGTGTGCTGCACCCATTAACTCAGCATTTACGTTAGGTATTTCTCCTAATGCTATCCCTCCCTCCTACCCCCACCCCATGACAGGCTCCGGTGTGTGATGTTCCCCACCCTGTGTCCAAGTGTTCTCATTGTTCAATTCCCACCTATGAGTAAGAACATGTGGTGTTTGGTTTTCTGTCCTTGAGATAGTTTGCTCAGAATGATGGTTTCCAGCTGCATCCATGTCCCTACAAAGGACATGAACTCATCCTTCTTTAATGGCTGCATAGTATTCCATGGTGTATATGTGCCACATTTTCTTAATCCAGTCTATCATTGATGAATATTTGGGTTGGTTCCAAGTCTTTGCTATTGTGAATAGTGCTGCAATAAACATACGTGTGCATGTGTCTTTATAGTAGCATGATTTATAATCCATTGGGCATATACCCAGTAATGGGATCATTGGGTCAAATGGCATTTCTAGTTCTAGATCCTTGAGGAAACACCACACTGTCTTCCACAATGGTTGAACTAGTTTACAGTCCCACCAACAGTGTAAAAGCATTCCTATTTCTCCACATCCTCTCCAGCACCTGTTGTTTCCTGACTTTTTAATGATCACCATTCTAACTGGTATGAGATGGTATCTCACTGTGGTTTTGATTTGCATTTCTCTGATGGCCAGTGATGATGAGCATTTTTTCCTGTGTCTGTTGGCTGCATAAATGTTTTCTTTTGAGAATTGTCTGTTTATATCCTTTGCCCACTTTTTGATGGGGTTGTTTGTTTTTTTCTTGTAAATTTGTTTAAGTTCCTTGTAGATTCTGGATATCAGCCCTTTGTCAGACAAGTAGATTGCAAAAATTTTCTCCCATTCTGTAGGACTCTGATGGTAGTTTCTTTTGGTGTGCAGAAGCTGTTCAGTTTAATTAGAGCCTATTTGTCTATTTTGGCTTTTGTTGCCATTGTTTTTGGTGGTTTAGTCATGAAGTCCTTGCCTATGTCCTGAATGGTATTGCCTAGGTTTTCTTCTAGGGTTTTTATGGTTTTAGGTCTAACATTTAAGTCTTTAATCCATCTCGAATTAATTTTTGTACAAGGTGTAAGGAAGAGATCCAGTTTCAGCTTTCTATATATGGCTCGCCAGTTTTCGCAGCCCCATTTATTAAATAGGGAATCCTTTCCCTATTTCTTGTTTTTGTCAGGTTTGTCAAAGATCAGATGGTTGTAGATGTGTGGTATTATTTCTGAGGCCTCTGTTCTGTTCCTCTGGTCTATATCTCTGTTTTGGTACGAGTACCCTGCTGTTTTGCTTACTGTAGCCAGAATCTTTGGTGCACATTTAAACCAGTGTGTAGAGGGAAATTTATAGCACTAAATGGCCACCAGAGAAACCGGGAAAGATCTAAAATCAACACCCTAACATCACAATTAAAAGAACTAGAGAAGCAAGAGCAAGCACATTCAAAAGCTAGCAGAAGGCAAGAAATAACTAAGATCAGAGCAGAACTGAAGGAGATAGAGACACAAAAAACCCTTCAAAAGATCAATGAATCCAGGATCTGGTTTTTTGAAAAGACCAACAAAATAGATAAACCACTAGCTAGACTACTAAAGAAGAAAAGAGAGAAGAATCAAATAGATGCAATAAAAAAAGACAAAGGGGATATCACCACCAATCCCATAGAAATATAAACTACCATTAGAGAATATTATAAACACCTGTATGCAAATAAACTAGAAAACCTAGAAGAAATGGATAAATTCCTGGACACATACACCCTCCCAAGACTAAGCCAGGAAGAAGTTGAATTCCTAAATGGACCAATAACAGGCTCTGAAATTGAGGCAATAATTAGTAGCCTACCAACCAAAAAAAGTCCAGGACCAGATGGATTCACAATGGAATTCTACCAGAGGTATGAAGAGGAGCTGGTACCATTCCTTCTGAAACTATTCCAATCAATGGAAAAAGAGGGAATCCTCCCCAACTCATTTTATGAGGCTGACATCATCCTGATACCAAAGCCTGGCAGAGACACAACAACGAAAGAGAATTTTAGACCAATATCCCTGATGAATACCGATGCAAAAATCCTCAGTAAAATACTGGCAAACCGAATCCAGCCGCACATCAACAACTTATCCACCATGATCAATTTGGCTTCATCCCTGCAATGCAAGGCTAGCTAAACATACACAATTTAATAAACCTAATCCAGCATATAAACAGAACCAAAGACAAAAACCACATGATTATCTCAATAGATGCAGAAAAGGCCTTTGACAAAATTCAACAGCCCTTCCTGCTAATAACTCTCAATAAACTAGGTTATTGATGTAACATATCTCAAAATAATAAGAGCTATTTATGACAAACCCACAGCCAATATTATACTGAATGGGCAAAAACTGGAAGCATTCTATTTGAAAACTGGCACAACACAAGGATGCCCTCTCTCACTACTCCTACTCAACATAGTGTTGGAAATTCTGGCCTGGACAATCAGGCAGGAGAAAGAAATAAAGAGTATTCAATTAGGAAATGAGGAAATTAAATTGCCCCTGTTTGCAAATGACATGATTGTATATTTAGAAAACCCCATTGTCTCAGCCCCAAATCTCCTTAAACTGATAAGCAACTTCAGCAAAGCCTCAGGGTACAAAATCAATGTGCAAAAATCACAAACATTCCTATACACCATGAACAAACAAACGGAGAGCCAAATCATGGGTGAACTCCCATTCACAATTGCTTCAAGGAGAATAACATACCTAGGAATCCAACTTACAAGGGATGTGAAGGACCTCTTCAAGGAGAACTACAAACCACTGTTCAATGAAATAAAAGAGGATACAAAAAAATGGAAGAACATTCCATGCTCATGGATAGGCAGAATCAATATCATGCAAATGGCCATGCTGCCCATGGTAATTTATAGATTTGATGCTATCCCCATCAAGTTACCAATGACTTTCCTCACAGAATTAGAAAAAACTACTTTAAAGTTAATATGGAACCAAAAAAGAGCCTGCATTGCCAAGACAACCCTAAGCCAAAACAACAAAGCTGGAGGCATCACACTACCTGACTTCAAACTGTATAATTTAGTTTTTACAAGTCACAATGCATAAGAAAGTTTTCTGTCACAGATTTAGATACACAGTTGTTTCGTCAATCATTTTAAATTTAGTTTTTACTTTAAAAATCTAAGTTATAATGTATATAGTTTAATGATTTAGATATTTCTACAAGTTCAGGTTTGTGACCCTTCTTGCTATCTTTTGTCCTACAGAAGTAGCCAGTTTCAATTTTTTTAGCTTATTCTTTTAATTTTTATATCTATTTTTTTTATCACAAGTGACACACTTACACATCTACTTGTAATCTTTTTAATGTGTTTTTCAAAGGATTATCTATTAATTAATCTCCCTGGAAGATGGAGATTTTGCTGTTTTTCATTAGAACTTCCTCCCCCTAACACACATGTCACCATTTTTGCTTCCTACCCACTTTTACTGAATGAGAATATGTCTGGTTAAATTAATTGTGTATATTACATATATAATAAAATAAATATATATCTCATATACATAATATATATGTTAGTACAACTATGTAAACATCATACACCAGTGAGGTAAATTGTATAATCCAATCATTTTGACTGTCACTGATGTTTGTTCCCCTGTAGTCAGTAGTTGACTATTTCTTTCAGTTGCTTGTTTTTCTCATGTGTCTATCACTAATTTTAAGCTCTCAAACAATGTCAAATTCATCTCAATACACTCAGACTCATTAGATATTCTACCAATTTTATCTACTTGATGAGATTTCTGCAGTAGCTTTCTAATCTCTTCTAAGACTGGTCTTTTTTTAATTTTTTAAATGGGAGGCATTTATTTACTTATGAATAATACATAAGTACAAATAATACATAATACATATTTAAAAGGTACATAAGGTTTAATCATGAAAACTCTTCTTTCTTCCTTTCTACTGCAGTTACCTTCCCCAATGTCTACCAGTGGTACTAGTTTCTTGTGAATATTTTATATATCACAAGCAAGTACAGGGCTTTTCTTGCACAAATGCTATCCACATTCACTTGTACATAGTTACATTTTAAACTTAGATATGTGAACCTTATAGTAGTCAGTATCTGAGGGAGGTTGGATCCAGAACCAACTCTGTCAATCCCTCACAGATACCAAAATTTGTAGATTGTTTAGGGAATAATGGCAAGAAAGAGAGTATGCGCATGTTCCATATAGACAGAACAATCCATTTATTTTTTTGCATATTTTCTATCTGCAGTTTGCTGAATTCATGAATGTAGAACCTGCTGGTAGGGTGGGCCAACTCTTTTATTATTATTATTATTATTATTAAACTTTAAGTTCTAGGATACATGTGCAGAACATGCAGGTTTGTTACATAGGTATACTTGTGCCATGGTGGTTTGCTGCACCCATCAACCCGTCATCTACATTAGGTATTTCTCCTAATATTATCCCTTCCCTAGCTCCCCACCTCCCAACAGGCCCCAGTGTGTGATGTTCCTTCCCCTGCCTTTGTCCATGTGTTCTCATTGTTCAACTCCCTCTTATGAATGAGAACATGTGGTGTTTGGTTTTCTGTTCCTGTGTTAGTTTGCTGAGAATGATGGTTTCCAGCTTCATCCATGTCCCCACAAAGGACATGAACTCATCCTTTTTTATGGCTGCATAGTATTCTATGGTGTATATGTGCCACATTTTCTTTTTCCAGTCTATTATTGATGGGCATTTGGGTTGGTTCCAAGTCTTTGCTATTGTGAATAGTGCTGCAATAAGCATATGTGTGCATGTGTCTTTACAGTAGCATGATTTCTAATCCTTTGGGTATATAACCAGTAATGGGATCGCTGGGTCAAATAGTATTTCTGATTCTAGATCCTTGAGGAATTGCCACACTGTCTTCTGTTTTGTTTCATTTAATTTAGGAGAGTTAAATAATTAAACATGAGGCCAAAGTACATAAGAAAGCAGCAGTCTTTTATTGCAAATATGCGCACACTCTCGGGTGAGGTTCTCTGGCCCCAGGTGTTGGGGGGCCAGGGAAGTCACGCCGGCACTCTTGGGTGAGGTTCCCCGGTCCATGAATGCGGGAGCCGAAGAAGTCACACCGGCGCTTACCAGCGGCAGACTTTTATGCCTGGGAGCTGGAAGGGGAGGAGTTTGGGGCATGTGTGTAGGAGTGGCTTCTTGAATTTCAGTGTCCCCAGCTTGACGTCACTCTGCGCATGCTCAGTTGATTTGGTTCTTTTCCCGGGCATGGGAATTTTTCCCGGGCGGGGGAAAATCTGTGATGAAGAACCCGGAAACAACAGGGACTGCTCCATCTTGTTCACCTTCCTCCATCTTGTCCCTTCTCCCTCACCCAAACAGTCCAACCTCTTAATGATTATAAGAATTTAGGGCGCCGTGGTCTGTCTGGCTGCTTCCTGCTGTTAAGGGGTGTAGTTAGGGTCTGAGGTTGGCAGTTGGGTGTAGGAATGGAGGAGCATTTGGTTGAAGGTGACTCGGGTGATCTCTTGGACCCTGGCTTGGAGAAATTTTATTAGAATGGGAGCAAGACATAACATAAGGCAGAGGATTAGTATGGGAATTAGGAATGGAAGCATCTGCTCTACTATAGGCAGCAGCCATACCGGTGGTCCAGGGGTTAAGGGGGCATTAAATTGTTGAAGCTCCTTTTTGATCTTGTTTAATGTTTGGACGTTGGTGTCAACCAGGCCTGATTCATTTACATAGTAGCAACACTCCTCTCCTAGGAAGAGGCATGTTCCTCCTTTTTCAGCAGTAAGAAGATCTAATGCCCGTCTATTTTGTGCTGCTACCTGGGCCACTGAGGTGATTTGACATTGTAAAGAGGCTAAGCTTTCAGCTGAAGCCTCTATGGCTGCCTGAACCTGAGTGGAGAGGGTCTGTGTGGATTGAATTAAGTGGGTGAGGGCCCCTGTTCCAAGTCCTGAGGCTACTAGGGACAATGCTAGGGAAACCCCAATAATTAAGGGAAGAAAAACGGCCCGCTTTTAGATGTTATTGCTGGGGCTGAGCTGGGAAGCTAGTTCGGACAATTCTCCTTCGCTATATAGGGTTAAACTAGGCACTAAAGATACCAGAACACAAAGGGATTGGGTGATGGGGGTATGGTTAAGAGTTTTAGATAGACTTTGGTTACACTAAAAGTAGCCTCCAACGGGGGCCATCTGGGTCTATTGGGAGCTTGGGTGTGATTACACCATGAAGAGTTGGGAGTAGAGTAGCAAAAAGGAAGGGTTTGACTCTGTGGATTATGGTATAATGAGACTTGAGGCAAGGATGTTGCTTGAGAGGAGCTGGTAGAGTCGGTGGTGATATTGAAAGCGGCTGGTAGAGGGACTGCCACTAAGGGAGCTTTCCGAGTGCAGTGCAAAGGAAGCAGTGGGAGAGATTTCTTACTCCGGTAGCCTGGGTTAAGTCCCTGGCGAATAAGTGTTAGCCATGAGAATGGGTCCCCATTGTTAGGGGGGATTGGGGGGCTTAACAGCTTCTGTATTTTTTGTTCATGAGATTTTACGGCTGAGGTTAAATTTTGTAGGCTCTGTACACCCTTAGGGAGTTGTACTTGCTGAAAGTCTATTCTCTTTACCTGGATGGTTGCGGTGGGATATGAGGAAGAAGATGATGCATATAGTCCACCTTTTACTCCCTGGGCCCACTGAGGGTCCTAGGGATCATTAATAGTAAGACTATATGTTTCTGGTGAAGGGCTATGAAACATATTCTTATGTTGGGATTGTGCATAGAAGTCATACAAAGGATGGATTTTGTAGTAATTGTATGGACACCTTAGGTTGGTTTCTTGCCAGTAGTTTTTACAATTATATTCTGTTTGGTCATATAAGAAACATATGGCCGGGAGGCCTCCAGTGATGGAACTTAGGGAAAAGTTTAGGGAGAGGGCAGATTAACAGCCCTGGGGGGGTACATTCTGCAGTGCCCTGCATACCTGAGTGTACCTGGTTGTCTGTAGACCAGGTTTCAGTTACAGAAAATTTTCATACAAAGTTAGGATTAGTAGGAGTAACTAGAGGGATCAGAGTGAACCATAATAATGGTGGCAAAAGTGTAGAGAGTAAGTTCAACATTGCTGAAATTACAAAGGGCACCCTGCCAAGCTAGGTCTTTTATGAGAGTAAAAAGTCGGGAAATCCACTGGTTGGGGGATGGGTCAGGCAGGAGGGTGTCTATGGGGTCTATAAGGGAAAAATCAGTTAAGTTAAGATGAAGAATAGTGAGGAAGCGGGAAAGTTTGAGGAGGGTGTTGATCCTTGAGTAGAACCTGGTCACCTGGAGAAAGGGAAGGGGAATAGATGTTTTGAGTTAGGTTAAGATGTCTTGTCCCAAGAGGGGGGTGAGACAAGAGGGCATGATGAGGAAAGAGTGGGCAAAGCATGCATAGTCCAGGCAGTAATTTAACATTGGGGTCTGGCGAGGGTTAGACAGTTTACTGTCTACCCTAACTACTGAGATAGTGGATGGCTGGCTAGGACCTCCATAGGTTGACAAAACAGAATAGGTAGCCTCCGTATTGATGAGAAAAGAAATTGGCTTACCCGCTACCTGTAGAGTTACCCTAGGCTTGGCGAGGGTGACAGGGGTCTCCGAGTGTGGGCACCGTCAGTCGTCGTCCAGGTGTAGGAGCTGGAAGGAGCCTTCCAACCCTTGAGGAGAGGCACCACATTGAGGCGCAATGCCTGCCCTGCTGGTGGGGCAATCAGACGTCCAGTGTCCTTCCTGTTGGCAGATTGGGCACGGCGTGGTAAGCAGTTGAGGATTTGGACACCTTTTTTTCCCAATGCCCAGTGTGCCACACTTAAAGCATGGGCCAGACGGAGTGGCCGGCTTGGCCTGGGGACACTGGTTTGCCCAGTGTCCTGGGACTCCGCATTTATAGCAGGAGCCCTTGGGAGACTTGCCCTGTGTCTTCCCTGCCAGCAGAGTGGGCAATGCGGGTTGGAGGGCAGCCACTAGAGCTTGCACCTGAAGCACAGCCCTTCTTTTCTCCTTGTCTAGCTCTGCGACCTCAGCTGCTGCTTCTCTGGAGTTAAAAACTTTAAAGGCCAATTTTAGTAAGTCCTGTATGGGGGTTTGAGGCCCATCTTCAACCTTTTTTAGCTTTTTTCGAATATCTGAGGCTGACTGGGAGATAAAATAGGAGGCTAGGGCAGCTGCTCCGGCTGGGGAGGTGGGGTCTAGCCGAGTAAATTGGGCTAGTGCCTCTGTAAGACGATTTAGGAAGGAAGCCGGGTTCTCATCTGGGTGCTGGATGATTTCCTTTAGTTTATTGAAATTGACCACTTTGTTAGAGGCTGCCTGCATACCGGCCAAGAGACATTGAACCATAATGTCTCTCCTATGGCGGCTGGGCTGCTGTGGTTGGTAATCCCAATCTGGTTCTATGGACGGGACAGCCATCTCTCCTAATGGGATGGTGGCGTCAGTTAAATGCCATTGATCTGCATGTTGCCTGGCGGCTGCAAGAATACGCTCTCTTTCCTCTGGGTTAAGGGAGGAGGACAAAATGACCTGTAAGTCATGCCAGGTTAGATCATATGCCTGACATAGGTATCGAAACTCCTTGGAATATAGGGTGGGGTTAGCAGAGAAATTGCTGAGCCGTTTTTCAATCTTGGAAAGGTCTGCCAAGGAAAAAGGGACATGGACTCTAACTAGTCCTTCGGCTCTGGTGACTTCTTGGAGGGGGGCCAACAAACTAACAGGGGAGGTTGAAACAGACTGACCAGTCGGGTAGGTTGAGACCGGCTGACCAGTAGAGGGGGTTGAGGCAGGCTGACTGGTAGAGGGGGTTGGGGCAGGCTGACTGGTAGAGGGCTGACTAGTGGGGGCCACTACCACGGTCTTGGAGCGAGTGTGGGCGGAAATGGGAGAGGTAAGAGGAGTGGCTGAGGGAGGGGTGGTAGGAGGAGCATAGGGAGGGGGGTTGGTAGGTTGGGAGGGAGGTGCCTCGCCGTCGGCCTCGTCTGAGATGGAAATAGAATCTTCCTCTGCTTGTGGTGTGGGGGCTGAGGGCTGGGTTTTAACTAACAAGACCTGGGCCATTGAACACTGGGCGCACAGGTCTGGGCGAGAGCGCAAGTCCCAAAAGCCTTGGACATAGATAATCTCTGACCACTTTCCAAGCCTTTGGCAGAAATTAGAGAGATCTAATAGAATGCTATAGTCAAGTGTGCTGTCTGGTGGCCATTGAGATTGGTTGTCTAATTTATACTGCGGCCATGCCACAGTGGAGAGGAAAATTAGCCGCTTTCATTTTAAATCTTGAGCTAAATGTAAGGCTTCCAAGTTTTGGAGGAGACATCCTAAGGGGGTGTTCCTAGGGATTTTCGATTGTGAGGTTCCCATTGTTTAACCACCAGAAATGGAAACCGACCTCACGCAGTGGCAAAGAGTCCTTTGCCGCTGCTAGAGACCGGGGGCTCCTGGAGCCACTAACGGAGAATTGAGGAACTTCAAGATGGACATCTCCGGGTTGAAGACCTCACTGCGCCACAGGGTGGCTACGTCCTTGGGCGTACGTACGACTCTAGGCCAAGGACACGGAAACGGATGGAGATGGTTAACAAAGGGGAGTACTCACCGAAGAAGAAATTCTCAGAGCGGCACCAGTGGAAAGCTGGAACACTTGTTCGGTGTTGGTGGCTGGTTGGGTTGGGAGCCGGTTCGCTGGGGAGGAGGTTCGTTAGACCCCTAGGAGATGTTGAGGAAGGGTCTCCTCCTGTCCCAGGTTTCGGCACAAACTGTTTTGTTTCATTTAATTTAGGAGAGCTAAATAATTAAACATGAGGCCAAAGTACATAAGAAAGCAGCAGTCTTTTATTGCAAATATGCGCACACTCTTGGGCGAGGTTCTCTGGTCCTTAGGTGTTGGGGGGCCAGGGAAGTCACGCCGGCGCTCTAGGGTGAGGTTCCCTGGTCCACGAACATGGGGGCCGAAGAAGTCACATCGGCGCTTACCGGCAGCGGACTTTTATGCCTGGGAGCTGGAAGGGGAGGAGTTTGGGGCATGTGTGTAGGAGTGGCTTCTTGAATTTCAGTGTCCCCGGCTTGACGTCACTCTGTGCATGCTCAGTTGATTTGGTTCTTTTCCTGGGCGCGGGAATTTTTCCCGGGTGGGGGAAAATCTGTGATGAAGAACCCGGAAACAACAGGGACTGCTCCATCTTGTTCACCTTCCTCCATCTTGTCCCTTCTCCCTCACGCAAACATCTTCCACAATGGTGGAACTAACTTATACTCCCATCAACAGTGTAAAAGCATTCCTATTTCTCCACATCCTCTCCAGCATCTGCTGTTTCCTGACTTTTTAATGATCACCATTCTAACTGGTGTGAGATGGTATCTCATTGTGGTTTTGATTTGCATTTCTCTAAAGACCAGTGATGATGAGCTTTTTTTCATATGTTTGTTGGCTGCATAAATGTCTTCTTTTGAGAAGCGTCAGAGCTTTTCAAAAGAAGACATTTATGCGGTCAAAAATTTCTCAAAAGAAGATATTGTGTCCTCTTTTACTTCACTGAGCAGTGGTTTGTAGTTCTCCTTGAAGAGGTCCTTCACATCCCTTGTAAGTTGGATTCCTAGGTATGTTATTCTCTTTGAAGCAATTGTGAATGGGAGTTCACTCATGATTTGGCTCTCTGTTGATTTGTTAATGGTGTATAGGAATGCTTGTGATTTTTGCACATTGATTTTGTATCCTGAGGCTTTGCTGAAGTTGCTTATCAGCTTAAGGAGATTTTGGGCTGAGACGATGGGGTTTTCTAAATATACAATCATGTCATCTGCAAACAGGGACAATTTAACTTCCTCATTTCCTAATTGAATAGTCTTTATTTCTTGCTCTTGCCTGATTGCCCTGGCTAGAATTTCCAACACTATGTTGAGTAGGAGTAGTGAGAGAGGGCATCCTTGTGTTGTGCCAATTTGCAAAGGGAATGCTTCCAGTTTTTGCAGAGCTTTCCAGAAGGTACAGCTCAGGCCATTGCTTCAGAGGGTGCAAGCCCCAAGTCTTGGTGACTTCTATGTGGTGTTGGGCCTGCAGGCATACAGAAGACAAGAATTGAGGTTTGGGAGCCTCTGCCTAGATTTCAGAGGATGTATGGAAACACCTGCATATCCAGACAGAAGTCAGCTGCAGGAGCAGAGCCCTCAGAGAACCTCTGCTAGGGCAGTTCAGAAGGGAAATGTGGGATTGGAGCCCCCACAAAGATTCCCCACTGGGGCACTACCCAGTGGAGCTATGAAAAGAGGGCCACCATCCTCCAGATCCCAGAATGGTAGATCCACTGACAGCTTGCACCATGTGCCTGGAAAAGCTGCAGACACTCAATGCCACCCCATGAAGGAGCTACCTAAGACCATGGGAGCCTGCCCCTTGCATCAGTGTTCCCCAGTTGTGAGACATAGAGTCAAAAGAGATCATTTTGGGGTTTTAAGATTTAATGAGTGCCCTGTTGGATTTCAAACTGGTATGGGGCCTGTAGCCCCCTTGTTTTGGTCAATTTCTCCCATTTGGAACAGGTGTATTTACTCAATGCCTATATCCCCATTGTATCTAGAAGAAACTAACTTGTGTTTGATTTTACTGGCTCATAGGTGGAAGAAACTTGCCTTGTCTCAGATGAGACTTTGGACTGCGGACTTTTGAGTTAATACTGAAATGAGTTAAGACACATGTTTATTGCGGCAGTATTCACAATAGCAAAGACTTGGAACCAACCCAAATGTCCATCAGTGACAGACTGGATTAAGAAAATGTGGCACATATACACCATGGAATACTATGCAGCTATAAAAAAGGATGAGTTCATGTCCTTTACAGGGACATGGATTAAGCTGGAAACCATCATTCTCTGCAAACTCACAAGGACAGAAAACCAAACACCACATGTTCTCACTTACAGGTTGGAATTGAACAATGAGATCCCTTGGACACAGGGAGGGGAACATCACACACTGGGGCCTGTTGGGGGTTAGGGAGCTGGGGGAATGATATCATTAGGAGAAATACCTAATGTAAAGGATGAGTAGTTGGGTGCAGCAAACCAACATGGCATATGTATACCTACGTATCAAACCTGTACATTGTGCACATGTATCCTAGAACTTAGAGTATAATAATAATAAAAAAAGTCCATCCAGATGTGGTTGCATTCTTTATTTTCTTTTCTGCTATAAATAATGAGGTAACAGGGAGTGGATAGAAGGCACTTAGTGTTTCTTTTGGTGTTTCTTTCAGAGTCTGCTATCTGTCATGCTTGTATTTTATTGCTACAAAGAGTCTACTCTGTCCGTGTTAAGGTCTCTGTTTTAATGTTAATGCTGGTCATTTGAACCTGAATTCCAAAGAAAGAAAGATATAATGAGGCATGTCCAACCACCCATTCCAATCATGGCCTGAACTGGTGTTTCAGTTAACTTGGAATGCCCTTGGCTGAGAGGAGGAGTCCATTCAGTTGGTTGGGGTGCTTAAGAATTTTATTTTTGGTTTACATGAGCAACTCAATGATTTTTAAACAGGGAAGTAAATTAATCAAATTTGCATGTTAGAAAGAATACTGTCAGCAGTGTTAAAATTTAAATGAAAAATAATGAGAGTTTGAATCAAGATGTACTAATGGGGATGGAGATGAAGGGATGACTGGAGAGATGCTTAGAGATATAATTGACAGAACTTAGTGATTGACTGGATGTAAATGTGAGGTAGAGAAAAGAGTCTGGAATGAATCCTAAATTTCTGGCCTGCATTATTCGATGATAATTTTATCTCCAAGGAAAGGAAAGTATAGGAAGGTTAGGTTGCTGTTTTGGGGTGATCATGGAGCGGGGAAAGAGATAATAACTTCAGTTTGGGACATTGAATTTAAAATGCCGGTTGGGCTGCTAAACGCCTTGGTATAACTCTGATCATAAATTCAGGATGCTTCTTATGTTAGGCATGGTGGCTTACGCCTGTAATCCCAGCACTTCGAGAGGTCGAGGCAGGCCGATCACGAGGTCGGGAGATTGAGACCATGTTGGCCAACATGATGAAAGCCCATCTCTACTAAGAAAGTACAAATATTAGCTGGGTGTGGTGGTACACGCCTGTAGTCCCAGCTACTTGGGAGGCTGAGGCTGAAGAATCACTTGAACCTGGGAGGCTGAGGTTGCAGTGGGCTGAGATCATGCCACTGTACTCCAGCCTCATGACAGAGTGAGACTCTGTCTCAAAAAAAGAGATTGAGACCATCTTGGCCAACATGGGGAAACCCTGTCTCTACTAAAAAGTACAAAAATTAGCTGGGCATAGTGGCACATACCTGTAGTCCCAGCTATTTGGGAGGCTGAAGAAGAAGAATCGCTTTAACCTGAGAGATGGAAGTTGCAGTGAGCCAAGATTGTGCCACTGCACTCCACTCCAGCCTGGCAACAGAGCGAGACTCTGTCTCAAAAATAAATAAATAAAATAAAATAAAATAAAATAAAATAAAATAAAATAAAGTTAGGTGTGGTGGCATGGGTCTGTAGTCCCAACTACTTGGGAGGCTGAGGTGAGAGGCTTGCTTAAGCCCAGGAGGTCGAGGCTGCAATGAGCCGAGATTGCACCTCTGCACTCCAGCCTTGGTGACAGAGTAAGATTTGGTCTAAAAAAAAAAAAAAAAAAAAAGAGTGCCTCTTAGTGTACCATGCCCTTGATGGGGGGAAAAAAGTCAATAGTTATGTAGGAACCATGGGAAAACTTCCCCTTTTCCCTCTGAAGTTTCGCTAAAAATTCCATTGACAAAAGGCAGAGCAATAGGAAAAAAAGGCATGCAGAATAATTAACATACATGGGGGAGTTCATGGTGATTATCTCAATCCCCCAGTAGAGTACAGAAGCTTATATACCCTCTTATATAGGGGACAGAGGAAAGGGGAAATGTGACAGGTTTTTGAGGCACAGTAAGTGATTACTGGAAAGAATGAATGGACCAGGGAGACAGAAATTAATTTGTAAATAATTCTCTTTGGAATTTGAACGAGCCCAACAGGCAGGCATTATCTTGCGAAAAAGTCCATCCAGGTCTGGTTGCATTCTTGTTTTCTTTTCTGCAGTCAGATAACAGAGAGTGGATAGAAGGCACTTGTGTTTCTTTTAGCAAGAAGCTTTCTTGGCCAGATTAGAAAATTCTAGAGAGAGACCCTTCCTGTGTTTCAGGGAGAGAAACAAGACAAGGTTAGGGGGAACATGATTTTGAGACTAATTTCTGAGGCCTTTTGGTTTTCAAAAGCACTCAGCATGCCCAAATTTCATATTTTGGGTGATTATTTTCTGCACCCCCAAAAGTGGCAAAGTAGAACAAGAATATATACATTATGCATATGTACATCTACATTGTTTCTTTGACTTTTGGAATGGCTGTTTTGAGGTGAGCAGTGGTGATCTGAAATTCCTTTTTATGTGTGGTTGCTCTTTCCTTTTATGTCCCTCCTATGATCCCTTTCTCTACTTCTGTGAAGTCTTTATCCTGATCCTTGGCCAGAGCTTCCATATTTCCTGGATCTGTCCTTTTGCCTACAACCCCTTTCTACAAATCCTGACCCTCAGTCTGCCTTCTCCACTCATTGACTACTTCCTGCCTCCCACCTGTTAAGGGAATGGATGACTCACCTTTATTTGCCCTCTCTTTGTGATGTCCCTTACTGTTTTTAATATCTTATTGCAGTCCTATTGTCAGAGGCGTTTGAACCAGAGCAACTCCATTTTGAATGAGGGCTAGGAAAATGAAGCTGGGATTTGCTGGGCTGCATTCTCGGAAAGTTAGGCATTTCTTCCCTCTAGATGTTTTCGGTTAAGGGAACAAATTAATAATGCTTACTAAACAGACCCAGATTTGGGAGTGTCCAGGTACTCTGATTTCTGGAGAACAAAGGCATTCTTAATTTTGCTTTAAAGACAGTAATATCGGTTATTGCAAAATATGGTAATTAAGAAAATTAATCCTTTATCACAAACCCTTGTAGCAGAGCCCATCTCCTCATATATACAAGCATTGTACCTAGGGTAGACGGGTTCCTCCTCTGACTTTCAGGAGTGTCCTACTCTGTCTACAAAGTAGCTGTTCTTTCACCACTTTACTTTCTTAATAAACTTGCTTTTACTTTGCACTGTGGACTTGCCCTGAATTCTTTCTTGTGCGAAATCCAAGAACCCTCTCTTGGGTTCTGGATAGGGACCCCTTCCCTGTAACACCATGAATCTCATCTGTCGAAGCACACAAACCAGATTTGGTGTTTGTTTTTTTTAAAGGAATAGTTATCATATGTGACCAACTAACTTTTGATCTGGAGACGGCAACAAAAAGGCGTGCAGCTGTGCTCTTTGGGGTAACAATTCTCAATGGCAATTTTTCTAAAACCTGTCTTCTTGATCCTATTATCAGGCTAATGGGGGTAATAATTTCAGGCAAGTAGAAAGAGGGATGAAAGAGGGATGTTTGCTGCTTTTTTAGGCAGACCAGTTGAGGATATATTTTATGGGAATATGAAGGGTCTTGTAGCCACGCAGTATGGCCCAGTGAAAGGATCATGGACTTACCAGACCTAATTTGAATCCTAGTTCCATTTCTGCTAGGTGTATAATATCATGCAAATTCCTTAACTTCTCCATGTCTCAGATTTCTTACAGCGTTGTTATGAAATTCAAAATAAAAAATATTTGTAAAACTATGTACTACTTGATATCTGGTAGTGGTTCAACAATGTGTAAATTTCCTTTTCTTTTTTTTTTTCTTTTGAGATGGAGTCTCGCTGTGTCTCCCAGGCTGGAGTGCAGTGGCCTGATCTCGGCTCACTGCAAGCTCCGCCTCCCGGGTTCACGCCATTCTCCCACCTCAGCCTCCCAAGTAGCTGGGACTACAGGCGCCCGCCACCACGCCCGGCTAGTTTTTTGTATTTTTAGTAGAGACGGGGTTTCACCATGTTAGCCAGGATAGTCTCGATCTCCTGACCTCGTGATCCACCCGCCTCGGCCTGTAAATTTCCTTTTCTTCTTAAAGTCCCTGTCAAGTCACACCCTATGTACTTGCCCGCTCTTTTGAATTGGGGAGTGGGGGGCGTCTCCCTTTGGGGAATTAAGCAATATTGTGCACCAAGGAGCACCAGGACATGCCATACTTCCACAAAAGCTATTGATTACTGTATCTTTCTAAGGAATGATCCTTATGAAACTTCCAAGATGAATTTTGTCGATATTTAGTACGATTTATAACTATAATGAAGAAACCGTGTGCATAATGATTTGAGATTTTTGCAGTGTTGGCTTTTGTACTTCAACCCTCAATGTGCTTTCTTACTCTTGATATAATGGAAGACATTGGATTTACTTGACTTTCTGGAGTATAGAAACCAACCATATTGAGTTACTATCTATTCTACTTAGCTGATTTTTTGTTTAAAATTATGTATTTGATTTGAACTTTATTGCTCTGTCTTGAACAGTATATAGCATACAGTGTTACCATCAACTTTTTATTTTCTTTAAGATTTAAAATAAATTCTGTAATGAAGTAATGAAGTTTGAAAAAAACAAGAGTAAGCAGGAATTGAAAAACATACAATGATATGTTTAAGGGAAATCCAACTCAGCAATACTGAATAAAAATAAGAAACAAATCAATCAAGTTATAAAATATAGCCTGTGGGATCCATAATGAAACACCTGGAAGGCAGTTTGAGAAATTATGAAAATACAATCAAAATGGTAGATCACTATACTTTGTATAGTGTCTTATTAGAATAGGAAATATTGCAAAATATAACCTAAATAGGAAATAAAAGAAACTACAGTGGAAACAGTTTTTGCTGAATAAAAGTTCAGAGAGCCTAGTCATGTTATATCTCATGGGCAAGAGAATAGAATTTATATCATAAATTATTTATATGAAGTAGTTATCATATAAATTCTATTGAAATGAATTTCATGTATCTTTATGTTGGGCTTTATTTCTGCCTCTGTCTGTCATTAGGCTCTAAAGAGCCCTCTAATTCCTGTAACAAAACTAAGCCTAGAGTTTTTGAGATGGCAATTAGGGACAATCTCTATGAGTCACCTGAGAAAGTCTCATAGAAATGATGAAGCTCAGAAGCTAAGAACTGGGGCCTAAGACAAAGATGCCCCATAAGAAGACCTTCCTTTCATTGTCTTGGATGATGAGACTGATCAGATTCAGGAAACCAACAGGTCTAGTTAAGACAATAGCAAGTATTATTTGCATTTTATAGATGGACTGAGGCACAAAGAAGTAAAATGCTTTATTGAAAGTAACACACAATTGGGGGAGAACTAGAATCAGGCCTCAAGATGATTATTTTGGGTGCTTACTAGTCTGCCTGGTATATTTATAAAATAAGTTACTGGTATTATTATTTTTAAAAATTAACTTCCTTCACGTTTGCCTTTTCAAATCTGTGATAAAGTGGCTTATTACTTCCATTCTGCGTCTGTATCCTAATTTTCTTTGCTGAAATGATGTATGATTTCTGGAAACATTTATGCTCAAAGCCCATTTGCCATGAAAACACTCCCTGTTCCTCACCTAATAGCAACATTTACACTATATAATCACTGTCATTATCATTCCACTTCAGAAGGTTTTCCTCGCTGCTCTATCAGGTTCCGCCTTCCTCAAAAACCATATATCATCACTCTCTTTTTGTACTTTCAAATGATATTTATTAGTGTGTATGTGTATATATGTGCATGTGTGCATGTGTGTGTGTGTGAGAGAGATAACGTGTGCACATATAAGTGAACTTTTTAGGTCATAGTAAGCTGAGAAAAATGCCAAGGCTTGCTGTTAACTTTAGGAATGACTGCTCTTTCATAGGTTTATTCAATATATACTTAATTTTTTAAAAGAAAACACTAAAACTTGACCATGAGTCAGGCATAGTATTAAATCTGGAAATACAAAAATGAACAGGTCACAATCCTGGACCATTAAACGTTCACCATCTAGTTTAGGAAGGGATAAACTAAGAGGAAATATAGGGGAGAGAGTACACAAGCTCAGTGTCACTCTATGGTAGCAGTTAGACAAATTCAGGAGGTAAGACACACCGAAGGGCTACTAGTTTTGTCTCTTCATCTAGTCTGTCTCCTGGGAAAAAATGGGGAATAATGGAATTGTGTTGGCTTTAAAGAACACTTAATGGACATTATAACCAAATGTAATACATAAACCTGGGTTCTATACTGATTTGGACAAAGCCATTCAAATGACATTTTTTGGACAATTAGGGCAATTTGAATATAGACTGTATATTAGAGGAAAGGAAAATTTATTGATATATAAAGGTAGAGAACAGTAACTAAAAAACTCACATTATGAAACAGCATGAAATTTAGGGGAAATTACTTTTTAGAGAGCCAACTGAGAACACAGTCATAGTAGATTAAAAAAGTCCATTAGATACATATGTGTTAGTATATTTCTACATATTACATATATTATACATGTATGTAGTTACTTTATTACATACCTTACATACACATATTAAGTATTATTACTTTATTATATGTTATATAATAATTATTTTAATATAAAATATTAGACAAGGTGTTTATTTCAATGTATATATTCTGTATATTTACTTTTCTGTCTTACAAATGCTATTATTTAGACACTGTGAGTAAAAAGAGAAAACAAAATAATTTTGGCACCAGGGGCCCACAAAATCCCACCCCTGCCACCCACTTTGCTGGAAGCAAAGGCACCCAAGAAAAAGCACTAGGAGACAAGTGATGGACACTGAAGAGGGAGTCAGAGAGAGAGAGCAACCACTTAGAAGATTAAATCCATCCTAAGTCTGAAAATATTATAAAATTACCTGGGTAGATCAGAACATGAGTATAGGAAAGATATTTTGAAGTCTCCCTCATTTAAATAACTAGGCCCATGATTTAGAGAACAGACTCATCTTACAGAGACAGACTCAGACAATTTTGAAAATCTGGATGAAAGGGAAAATTTCCTAGAGAAGTATAAATCATCAAGCCTGACCCTGTTAGAGTTAACCAGCTTTAACAGAAGAAGAGATAAAGTTATTAAGGAACTACTTGACAAAAAAGCAAAAAGAAAACACCAGGCCCAAATGGTTTCACAAAGGAATTCTACTCAATTTTCAAAGACCAGATAGTTTCAATGCTCTATAAATTATTGCAGAGCATTGAAAAGGAAGGAAATATAACACAGACACCTAATTCAGATAAAACTAGCACAAAGATAGAAAACTATAGCTCTATATCTCTAATGAATATTGATGCAAAAATTCTAAACAAAGTATTAGCGAGCAGAATTTAATACCATATTAAGAAAATAATACACTATGAACCAAATGGGATTTATTCTAGGAATGCAAGGAAATCCATTACTATTATATACCACATTAATAAATCTAGGTGGAAAATATAATTTTTCCATATAAACAAACCTGAACAAACCTTTCATAAAAACTTACATCAATTTATAATGAAAACACTCAAGGAAATAGGAATAATTTCTCAAGATTATAAAAAATATAATAGTCATGTGCTGCCTAGTGGTGTTTTGTTAGATGCCGGAGTACTTACATGATGGTGGTCCCATAATATCATAAAGGAGCTGAAAAATTTCTGTCATTTAGTGACATAGTAGCTGTTGTTATGTCATAGTACAATGCATTACTCATATGTTTGTGGTGATACTGGTATAAACAAACCTACTATGCTGCTAGTTGTATAAAAGTCTAGCACATACAATTATGCACAGCACATAATACTTGATAATGATAATAAATGAATGTGTTACTGGTTTATGTGTTTACTGTACTAAACTTTTAGTCATTTTTTAGAGTGTACTCCTTTGACTTATATAAAAGCATAGTTACCTGGAAAAGGGTCTCAGGCAGTTCCTTCAGAAAGGTATTCTAGAAGAAGGCATTATTATCAAAGCAGATGACAGCTCCATGTATGTTATTGCCCCTGAACACCTTCCAGTGGGGCAAAATATGCAGGTGGAAGACAGTGACATTGATGATCCTGACCTCATATAGGCCTAGGCTAATATGTGTGCTTGTTTCCTAGTTTTTAACAAAAAGTTTAAAAAGTGAAAAAAAAAGATAGAAAAAGTCTTATCAAACAAGGATATAAAGAAAGAAAATATGTTGTTTTGTCTAAAGTCAAACACTTTACAATGTGTTTGCATTTTAAGCTAGTATTATTACAACAGAATAAAAATATTAAAAAATTAGAAAGATGATAAAGCAAAAAAGTTATAGTAAGCTAATGCTAATTTATTATTGAAGAAAGAAAAATATTTTAAATATAAATTTAGTGTAACTAAAGTTTACAGTGTTTATAATGTCTTCAGTGGTGTATAGTAATGTCCTAGGCCTTCGCATGCACTCATTGACTCATCAGAGTCCCACAAGCTCCATTCCTGGTGAGTGCCTTATACAGATATCTCATTTGTTATCTTTTATGCCATATGTTTATTGTATCTTTTGTATTTATAGATACATAAATACTTATAATTGTGCTATAATTGCCTACAGTATTCAGTACAATAACATGCTGTACAGGTTTGTAGACTAGGAGCAATAAACTACACCATATAGTGTGAGTGTATAGCAGGCTTTGTCATCTAGGTTTGTGTAAGCACACTCTATGATTTTTATACAATGATGAAATCACCTAATGACACATTTCTCAGAATGTATCCTCATTGTTAAATGATGCATGATTGTACTTTTGTCCTAAAACAAGTATGTTTTAAAATCAGGAAAGACTAGTGGCAGTTTTACTGAGATCAGGACTAAGGTATGGATGCCAACTATCTTCACTACTATTAAACATTGTACTAGATTAATCAGCCAATACAATTAGGCAAGATAAATCAATTGGAGGCACAAGAACGGGTGAAGCAATAAAACTGTCTTTACTCACATATGATACACTGTTACATAACATTTTCATACCTCAGCTGGGTGCGGTGGCTCACGCCTGTAATCCCAGCACTTTGGGAGGCCAAGGCGGGCGGATCATGAGGTCAGGAGATCAAGACCATCCTGGCTAACATGGTGAAACCCTGTCTCTACTAAAGATATAAAAAAAAAATTAGCCAGGAGTATTGGCAGGCGCCTGCAGTCCCAGCTACTCAGGAGGCTGAGGCAGGACAATGGCGTGAACCCAGGAGGCGGAGCTTGTAGTGAACTGAGATCTTGCTACTGCTCTCCAGCCTGGGTGACAGAGCGAGACTCAGTCTCAAACAAACAAAAGAAAACCCCACAAAATTTTCATACCTCCTACCCCAGAGAATCAATGATAAAACTAATTCAACAAGAAAAGAATTCAGTCAAGTATAATTCAGTCAACCATTAATAAATGGTTCTGAGATAACTGTGTAACAATTTGAAAAACACAAAATTAGATCCATATCTCACATCATACACAAAAGTTAACTCCAAATTGGGATCTAAATATAAGAAATGAAATTCTATAAGTAAAACAATGAAATGTGCATGAATTCCTCTTTCATCTTGATCTAGGGAAATGCTTTCTACTATGACTCAAATTCTAGAGAAAATGAAAGAAAAGATTCATAAATTCGACTACCAATTGCATGACAACTAACACCATAAACAAAATTAAGGACATCTGACACATAAATAAAACACTCACAACCTGTACCACAGACAAAGGGCTAATATTCTTTTTTTTTTTTTTTTTTTTTTACCTTTTTAAAAATCATTATACTTTAAGTTTTAGGGTACATATGCACAATGTGCAGTTTTGATACATAGGTATACATGTGCCATGTTGGTTTGCTGCACCCATCAACTCATCATTTACATTAAGTATTTCTCCTAATGCTATCCCTCCCCCAGTCCCCCACCCCTCAACAGGCTCAGGTGTATGATGTTCCCCACCCTGTGTCCAAGTGATTTCATTGTTCAATTCCCACCTATGAATGGAAACATGTGGTGTTTGGTTTTCTGTCCTTGTGATAGTTCGCTGAGAATGATGTTTTCCAGCTTTATCCATGTCCCTGTAAAGGACATGAACTCATCTTTTTTTATAGCTGCATAGTATTCCATGGTGTATATGTGCCACATTTTCTTAATCAGTCTGTCATTAATGGACATTTGAGTTGGTTCCAAGTCTTTGCTACTGTGAATAGTGCCACAATAAACATATGTGTGCGTGTGTCCTTATAGCGGCATGATTTATAATCCTTTGGGTATATACCCAGTAATGGGATGGCTGGGTCAAATGGTATTTCCAGTTCTAGATCCTTGAGGAATCGCCATACTGTCTTCCACAATGATTGAACTAGTTTACACTGGCACCAACAGTGTAAAAGCATTCCTATTTCTCCACATCCCCTCCAGCATTTGTTGTTTCCTGACTTTTTAATGATTGTCATTCTAACTGGCATGAAGTGGTATCTCATTGTGGTTTTGATTTGCATTTCTCTGATGACCAGTGATGATGAGCATTTTTTCATGTGTCTGTTGGTTTCATAGATGTCTTCTTCTGAGAAGTGTCTGTTCGTATCCTTTGCCCACTTTTTGATGGGGTTGTTTTTTTCTTGTAAATTTGTTTGAGTTCTTTGTAGTCTCTGGATATTAGCCCACAAAGGGCTAATATTCTTAGTATATAAAGAACCATTAAAGACTGAGGGACAAATGACTGAAAAGCCAATACTATTTTTTTGAGAAATGTAAGAACAGACAATTCACAAGAAATAAAAATGGCACAGAAATATATGAACAAATGCTCAAATTCACTTTCATTTCGAGAAATACAAATGTAAACAGCCCTGAGACACCATTTTTTCCCTTATAAAAAATAACACATTCTATTTGCAAGACTGTACAGAAACAGAAATTTTCATACATTGCTGATGTTAATGCAAATTGATATAACCCTTCTGGAGGGAAAATTGACAATATTCAGTCAATTACAGGTGCATTTACCAAAAATTACCAAAAAAATACCAAAAATTACAGGTGCATTTACCTTTCAGTCCAGTAATCCTTCTTGTAGCAATGTATCCTAAAGGGATAACTCCAATAAAGCAAAAATATATATGCAGAAGATTATTCATTATAGCATGGTTTCTAATTATAAAAAATTGCAAACAACTTACATGTTCATATATAGGAGAGCAACTAAATAAGCTATGGCAAGTCCACATGGCGTACTGTACATCTGTTAAAAAAGAATAGGGAAGATCTCTAAAGACTGATGTGGTATCATTTTCAGAACACACTGTCAAATTAAAAAAGCAAAGCTCAAAAGAAAAATATAAGATTCTACTCTTTATGTAAGAAATAAGGGGATCTAAAAATACACAGATGTCTGCTTATTTGTGTGAAGGAAATACAGGTAGGATGAATCTGAAACTAGATAAATTTGTTATACACAGAGGGTGGGTGGGAAAGGGATGGAAGGAAGTGATGCAATGGGCTTTAGGTAGCAGGGTGTGATAAACTTATCTGAGTACATCTTTTCAAATAATCTGGTAATATGGAAATATTACCGTAGTAGTATTTCAGATACCCTTCGCACACCCCCAAACTAAACAAAACTAACCAGGGTATAGATTGAACCCACAATGGAATATGAATACTAAGAAATGAAACTAATTGTATTACAGATAAATGACCTAACCACACTGAAGTGGGTGAAGTGGGTGGGAAAGAAAAGACTGATTTAAGTAACTGTGAAAACATTATCATAATTGAATACTGTAAAGCTGGAGACAAAATGATTTGTACTTAAATGCTGTTCCAAGTATTGAGGCCAAATGGATTCCCTTTTAATTTATTGTTAGATTCTTTTGATTTATGTTTTTCTTGTGTTACTTGGTTGCTACTATTTGTTGTCTTACAGAATACTCCTTATGGATTTCCCTTTTTTTCCCTAGAGTTAACAATAAAATATAATTTTCATTTAAGATGCATTTATGGAAAACATTCTCTACTATTAACTCTTTAAATATTGCCTCTCCTTTATTCTTGCTCTTCTTTCCTTTAGATAGTTGAATATACTATACCTTTCTTGTCTCCCTGTTGTATTTCTTATTACTTTGTTACTCTGAGCTGCATTCTGGGTAAGTTTTTATATTAGCACTGTCTTCCACATTATTAATTATTTCTGCAGCTATGTACAATCTTCTGTTTAACTAGTCCAATGAATTTTTAACTTTAATGATTACATGTAATATTTCTACATGTTCTAATTTGTTCCTTTGAAAATCTCCCTGGTTACATTTGGCAGTGTTTTTGTTTATTCAGTATACCGATGCTTCACTTAACAATGGGGTATTTGAGAAAGGGGTTTTTATGCAGTTTTGTCATTGTGAAAGAAGCAGAAATGCTAGACAAAAGGTATTTTCTTCTAGTGTAGAGCACCAGGACTTATCTAGACTTTCTGAGCCTAACCAGCATAAGCAGGTGAACTTAGGCATTCTGGAACTGTGGTAGAGAAATCCTCTCATACTGGTAATCACCTGAAATAATAAAGTTTTAGAGACGGAATTTTTTTGTGTTACCTAAGATGTTTGCTAAAAATGTACAGTCTTGCATCTTACACCCAATAATTCTGATTCAGCATCTTTGATATGGATCCCAGGAAATTTCATTTTAAAATAAATACCCTAGGTAATTCCAATAAACACCAAGTTTAGGAATCATTACCTAGAAGTGTGTACATTGGATTAAAATTAGAATATTTAGACAGGCCTGATGGTTCAGGCCTGTAATCATAACACTTTTGGTAGCTGAGACAGGAGGATCACTTGAAGCTAGGAGTTTGAGACCAGCCTAGGCAATACAGAGAGACATTGTCTCTACAAAAAAAGAAAAGGAATTAAAATATTTTTAACAGAATAATTCAGTGACGTAGATATAATTTAATTATATTTGGAAATAATATCCATGATGAATTTATGCTGTGATTTAATAGTTTAGGCTCATGTATTATTACTCAAGTGTCCTAGCCTTTAGGAATGATTTAAACTTTATTGAACTACATAAATTTTGGTTCAGTTGATTCAATGAAGAGCTCATTTTTGCCTTTTATTTATTTATGTATTTTAAGAAAGGATGTGAATAATAGTTTTTATGTCAAACTAGGAAAATCATGACTAAAGTAGAAGCTAGTGCTTCTTAAAGCCAGTATTTCTTAAAGCCTATGGATGAATGCTAGGGTCATATGAGAGGCTAAAAGGTGATTTGTGAGAAAATGGATTGATGGTTAAATTTTTCCATTAACTAGTGGGTTAAAGTTAAAAGAATACTAATGAAGTGAAAGTGGTCATAAGAGCAAAATTGCTCAGTTTGGCACTGGGAGATTGAAGCAACTGTGCTCTGCTCTGCTCTGCTCATCTGGGCCTGCCCCAGCTCTAACTTGCACCTGTGGGCTCCTACTTTGCCTAAAAGCCCCCACACCCACCCCGTGTCCACCCACATTCCCTCCTCCTGGCTCAGGATCCCATCCTCAGGATCTGTGGGTCCCCAGTGCTTTTACCCCTGCAATGCCAGTCATGGTGGAGAAGGGCCTTGAGGTCTCAGAGAAGTGGAGAGGGAAGAACAACACAGCTACATTGGCCACCACCTTGGCCACCCATGCCGTGCCCACATCTTTGTCCACTGACATCATCTCCACCTCAGCTGCTGCTGCCTCAACTGCCACTGCTCCCAGTAATAGCCAGAATAAAAATTTTTCAAGCGGGGAACTCAATGGCAATGTCAGCAGAACCTCCTGGGATGAAGGCAGATCATTTGGGCTTGTCCAGCAATGGGGAGCACAGTGATGGTGGCATGAGGGGTAGACCACAGTACCAGGTGGTGGTGACTGACTTCAACTCCACCAAATTGGCAAGATGCAGCCAAAACTGGGACAGTCTTGGCATGTTGGTCTGGTCACCAAATCAGAATGAGTCAGAAGCAAAGCTGGATGAATACATTGCCATTGCCAGAAAGAAGTATGGGTGTGCCATGGAACAGGCTCTTGGGATGCTCTTTTGGCAATACAAAGGGAACCACATCAGGTTAATAGTGTGCCCTTCAGTGAAACCTTCCAAGGCAGAAAAGACTGGAGGCCTATATTCAGCATGCGCAAGGAGAAGAAATTTCAACCAATAATTTTTTTTATTATACTTTAAGTTCTGGGGTACATGTGCAGAATGTGCAGGTTTGTTATATAGGTATACGCATGCCGTGGGGGTTTGCTGCACCCATCAACCCATCATCCACATTAGGTATTCCTCCTAATGCTATCCCTCCTGCAACCCCCCACCCCCTGACAGGTCCTGGTGTGTGATGCCCCCCACCCCTGTGTCCATGTGTTCTCATTGTTCAACTCCCACTTATGAGTGAGAACATGAGGTGTTTGTCAACCAAGAATTTTATATCCAGCCAAACTAAGCTTCATAAGCAAAGGAGAAATAAAATCCTTGTTAGACAAGCAAATGCTAAAAGTTTTTACAAACCTTACAAGAGGTCCTTAAGGGAGTGCTAAACATGGAAACAGAAGATTAGTACTTGCCATTACAAAAAGACACATAATAACATAGCCCATTGAGACTATAAAGAAATTACACAATCAAGTCTACATAACAACTAGCTAACATGATGACAAGATCAAATCCTCATATATTAATATAACCTTGAAGGTAAATGGGCTAAATTCCCCAATAAAACACAAAGAGTGGTAAATTGGATAAAGAAGCAAGACCCAACTGTATGCTGTCTTTAAGAGACTCATCTCACATGCAGTGACACCCATAGCTCAAGGTAAAGGATGGAAAAGGATTTACTAAACAAACATAAAACAGAAAAGAACAGAGGTGCTATTATTATTTCACACAAAAGACTTTAACATTGATCAAAGAGGACAAAGGGCACAATGATAAGGGTTCAATTCAACAAGAAGACTTAACTATCCTAAATATGTAGGCACCCAACACTGGAGCACTCTGTTTCACAAAACAAGTTATTACAGGTCTATGAAGACACTTAGATAACTACAAAATAGTAGTGGGAGGCTTCAATACCTCATTGACAGTATTGGAGAGATCATTGAGAAAACCAACAAAGACATTCAGGACCTAAACTCAAGGCTTGACCAGAGGTCCTAACAGACATCTACAGAATACTCCACCCAACAACAACAGACTATACATTATTTTTATTGACACATGAAACATACTCAAAATTGACCACATGCTCAGCCATAAAGCCATTCTCTACAAATTAAAAAAAAAAAAAATCATACCAACCACACTATCAGACCACAGTGAAATAACAATGGAAATTAATACCAAGAAGATCTCTGAAAACAATACAATTATATGGAAATTAAGTAATGTGCTCCCAAATTGTTATGGGTTAAGAATGAAATTAAGGCAGAAATCAAACAATTCTTTAAAACTAATGAAAAAAAGATATACCAGAATCTCTGGGACACAGCTAAAGCAGTGTTAAGAGGGAAGTTTATAGTGCTAAATGCCCATGTTAACAAGTTACAAAAGTCTCAAATTAAGAATCTAACATTATACTTAGAGAAACTAGAGAAAACAAATGCAAACTAATACTAAAGCTAGCAGGAGAAGAGAAATAAAAATCAGAACTGAATACAACAAAATTGAGACATGAAAATTTATACAAAATATAGATGAAACAAAAAATTTGTTCTTTGAAAGAATAAATAAGATTGATAAACTGCTAGCTAGAATAATAAAGAAAAAAAGAGAGAAGATCCAAGTAAACACAACCAGAAATGACAAAGGAGACATTACCACTGACCCCAGAGGAATACAGAAAATCCTCAGAAACTATTATGAATACGTCTATTCACAGAAACTAGAGAACCTAGAATTAATGGATAAACTCCTAGAAACATAAAATGTCCCAAGATTGAACCAGGAAGAGATTGAACCAGGAAGAAATTGAAACCCTGAAGAGACCAATAATGAATTCTGACATTCAATCAGTAGTAAAATACCTACTAACCAGAAAAAGTCCAAGATGAAATGGATTCACAGCTGAATTCTAACAGATGTATAAAGCAGATCTGGTACAAATCTTATTGAAACTATTCCAAAGAAGCAAGGAGAAGGACTCCTCTCTAACTAATTCTATGAGGGCAGCATCATTCTGATACCAAAACCTGTCAGAGACACAATGAAAAAAAAAAAAAAAAAAAAAAAAAAAAACAATTTCAGGCCAATATCCCAGGCAAACATAGATGCAAAAATCCTCAACTAAATACTAGCAAACTGAATCCAGTAGCACATCAAAATTCAAATCCACCACAATCAAGTAGGCTTTATCCCTGGGATGCAAGGTTGATTCAACATATGGAAATCAATAAATTTGATTCATCATATAAACAGAACTAAAACCAAAAACCACATGAGCAGCTCACCAGATTCAGAAAAAGCTTTTGATAAAATTGAAAATCTCCTCATGTCAAAACCCCTCAACAAATAGGCATCAAAGGAACATACCTCAAAATAAGAACATCTATGGCAAACCCACAGCCAACATCATACTAAATGGGCAAAAGGTGGAAGCATTCCCTCTGAGAACTGGAACAAGACAAGGATCCCCATTCTCACCACTCCTATTTAATATAGTACCGAAAGTCCTAGCCGGAACAACCAGGCAAGAAAAATAAATAAAAGACATTCAGATAGGAAGTCGAACTATCTCTTTTCACAGATGATATGATTCTATACCCAGACGACCCTATAGTCTCTGCCAAGAAGATCCTAGAACTGATAAACAACTTCAGTAAAATTTCAGGATTCAAAATCAATGTACAGGAATTAGTAGCATTTCTATATACCACTATCATCTAAGCTGAGAGCCAATCAAGAACACAAGCCCATTTACAATAGCCACAAAAGAATAAAATACATAGGAATGTAGCTAATCAGGGAGGTGAAAAATCTCTGCAATGAGAACACTGCTGAAAGAATTCAGAGAAGACACAAACAAATGGAAAATTATTCCATGCTCATGGATAGGAAGAATCAGTATTGTTAAAATGGCCATATGATCAAAGGAGCATACCGATTCAATGCTATTCCTATCAAATTAGCAATGACATTTTTCAAAAAATTAGAAAAAGCTATTCAAAAATTCATATTAAACATAAAAGAGTTTGAATAGCCAAAGGAATCCTAAGCCAAAAGAACACAGCTGGAAGCATCATACTCTCTGACTTCAAACTATACTACAGATCTACAGTAACCAAAACAACATGGGACTTGCAGGAAAACAGATAGACCAATGGAACAAGTTAGAGAATCTAGAAATAAAACCACATACCTACAGTCATCTGATCTTTGAGAGGGTCAACAATAATAACAATGGGGAAAGTACTTCCTATTCAATAAATGGTTCTGGTATAACTGGCCAGTCATACACAGAAGATTGAAACTGGACCCCTTCCTTTCACCATATACAAGAATCAACTCAAGATGGGTTGAAGACTTATATTTAAGATCTAAAACTATAAAACTTCTAGGAGAAAATCTAACACATATCATTCTGGACATCAGCTCTGGAAAGATTTCATGATGAAGTCTTCAAAAACAATTGCAACAAAAAGAAAAAAATAGACAAGAGGGACTTAGTTAAATTAAAAATCTTCTGCACAATAAAAAGACCCATAGAAGGCAGATATCCTACAAAATGGGAGAAAATATTTGCAAACTGTGCATTCAACAAAGGTCTAATAGCCAGGATCTATAAAGAACTTGAACAAATCAACAAGCAAGAAACAGAAAACATAATAAAAAATGGGCAAAGAACATGAACAGTCACTTCTTAAAGGAAAACATACTTATGGACAACAAGCACATGAAAAAACGTTTATTAATACTAATCATGATAGAAACGTGTTGCGGGAAGTCAGGGACCCCAAACGGAGGTACTGGCTGAAGCCATGGCAGAAGAACATAAATTGTGAAGATTTCATGAACACTTATTAGTTCCCCAATCAATACCCTTGAGATTTCCTATGCCTGTCTTTAATCTCTTAATCTCGTCATCTTCGTAAGCTGAGGAGGATGTATGTTGCCTCAGGATCCTGTGATAACTCCGTTAACTGCACAAATTGTTTGTAGAGCATGTGTGTTAGAACAATATGAAATCTGGACACCTTGAAAAAAGAACAGGATAACAGCAATGTTCAGGGAACAAGGGAGATAAGACGTTGGACTCTGACTGCTGGTGAGCCAGATGGAACAGAGCCGTATTTCTCTTCTTTCAAAGGCAAGCAGGAGAAATATTGCTGAATTCTTTTTCTCAGTAAGGAACATCCCTGAGAAAGAGAATGCGCCCTGAAGGTGGGTCTATAAACAGCCCCCTGGGGGCAACCGTCTTTTATGGTCAAAGCCGAAGGGATGAAATAAGTCCATGCCTCCTGTAATGCTCCTAGGCTTATTAGGATGAGGAAGTTCCTGCCTAACAAATTTTGGTCAGACAGGTTGTCTGCTCTCAAACCCCGTCTCCTGATAAGATGTTATCAATGACAATGTGTGCCCGAAACTTCATTAGCAATTTTAATTTTGCCCCATCCTGTGGTCCTGTGATCTCACCCTGCCTCCATTTGCTTTGTGATATTTTATCACCTGGTGAAGTATGTGATCTCTGTGACCCACACCCTATTCGTGCACTCCCTCCCCTTTTGAAAATCACTAATAAAAACTTGCTGGTTTTACGGCTCGGAGAGCATCACAGAACCTGCTGACATGTGATGTCTCCCCCAGCACCCAGCTTTAAAATTTCTCTCTTTTGTACTCTTTCCTTTTATTTCTCAAACCAGCTGAGATGCTTAGGGAAATAGAAAATAACCCAAGGGGAAAATAACCCACATTAACTATCAGTGGGGGGGTTCTCCCAATAGAAACTCATTTCAAAACCACAATGAGATGTCATCTCAAACCAGTCAGAATAGGTATTGTTAAATAGTTAGAAAATAACAGATTTTGGTAAGGTTGAAGAGGAAAGGGAATTCTTATAGATTGTTAGTGTGAATATAAATTAGTTCAGCCGTCATGGAAAGTTGTTTGGAGATTTCTCAAAGAACTTAAAACAACTACCATTCAACCCAGCAATGCCATTACGGGGTATATACCCCAAAGGAATACAAACCATTCTACCAAAAAGACATATGTATTTGTATGTTTGTTGTAGTGCTATTTATAATAGCAAAGACATGGAATTAACCTAGATGCCCATCAATGGTGGATGGATAAAGCAAATGTGGTACATATACACCATGGAATACTATGCAGCCATAAAAGAACAAAATTATGTCAAATGCAGCAGCTGGTGTGCAGTGGGATGTCATTATCCTAACCAAATTAACACAGAAACAGAAAACTAAATACTTCATGTTTTCACTTATATGCAAGAGCTAAACATTAATTACAAATGCATACAAAGAAGGGAATAATAGCCACGGAGGCCCACTACTTCAGGTGGCAGGTGGCAGAAGAGTGAGGTTTGATGAACTACCTATCAGGCACTATGCTTATAACCTAGATTATGAATTTTTTTGTACACTAAATCCTGGTGACTTGCAATTTACCCATGTAACAGACCTGCCTATGCACCCCCAATTCTAAAGTAAAAGTTGAAAAAGAAATAAAACAGAAAACCAGGCTTTTGGAATTAACAACAAAATATAATAAAGAAAAAGAAGGGCAAGGCACACACAAAAAAGTTAAATCGTTTATTACCATTAGCATCTTTAAAAGTGAATGGGTATATATTTTACCTCTAAGAAGTATATATATTGAACACTGTAAACTTTTTTTTGGCCAGGAAACCTTTTTCATGGGGCATCTATTTACATATTTTGTCATATTAGTGTTCTCATTAATAGTTTTCTGCCTGCTAGTTGAAACCCATGCCACATATCCACAGGCATGACAACATACTACAAAATCAGGTTCAGATCTTTAGAAAACAAAATTTATATTCTTGGTTGAAATAAAGTGAATGTCAACATTATGGGTTTATTTTTGTACTTGGACATATTTTAAATTTTTATCATATTTAATAAATTGTAAACAATACAGATGAGCTTCATGTCTCACATAAATAGCTTATATTTTATCATCTCTGCATGTTACTGTGATTCATTTCAAGTGTAGTAATATTCAGTTAACATGGGAAATCCCAATAATCACTTTCCACATTGTGGGAAACCACCAGGTGGAAATAGGGGTTTATGTATGAGAATTTGAGTAGACTATGACAAAGAAATAAAAAGATTTACATCCCAACTTTTTTTTCTTCCTTAGGCACACCATTTTTCAGTCACCTAAAAATTATTTCTTTTTGTCCTGAATTCTTCACAAATACAGCAAACCTCAAAACCCCCTGTGTAGCGTTTTTTCTGTAGGCAACAGTTTTCACATATGTTAGAAACTACTAAAGACGGAACAATGTTTGTAAAAAATCTAGATTTCAGCTTTTACTTTTCTTTAGGAAATGGGGATAATACACTGAAAGTTTAATAACAGTATATCAGTAATCAGATGTTCAGATGATTTTAGTCTTTCCTGAATTTTCGATGAAAATTTTAAAGGTAAAATAAGGTGTTAAATTCAACTCAACATATACATCGTGAGTTCTAACTCTGTAGTAAGAGCTAAGGATATTATGGTGATAGAAATATAAAGCTACCTCTATGCAACTTATAGTCTGTCTAGCAGGAAAGCTAGATAGAAGGTGTGATGTCAGCAAGGTGGTGGAATAGAAAATATCCTAGCATCACTCCGCCCAAAAAATACAACTAGAATCTATTCAAAGACAGGAATTCTAGTGAACTCAGGGAAGAAGTGGAGAAACTCCCTGGGCCTACAGAATCAAGAGAAGCCATGTCTGGTAACATAAATAAATGGTCATTGCAGACTGTGAGACCCCCTACCCTAAGCAAGGACAATGTCACTTACAGAGAACTTCTTTAGATCCATGGTTTCTGAGGTGGGAGGAGAGAATTGGAGGTGGATGTTCACTGCCCACAAGTCTGAGAATCTTTGCTGGAAGCCCACTACCATCCACTCACATGGGAACAATTGGAAATGACAGGATGGCTGAGCCACCTGTGGCGAATAGGCAAAAAACAGGGTACTGACCACAGTGACTGGTATGGAGGTCTTGGCAGCTACTCTTTGCTCTAGTCAGCAGGGATGCCACAGTGAAGAGTCTGTTTGGTGCCATAGTGCTACAGGGAGCCCAGTCCATGGGAAGTCTCAAATTCCTTGCTGTGTTTTCCCTTCCCCCCTTCCCCCATTCCCCCCTTCCTTTCTCTCCCTTCCTTCCTTCCTTCCTTCCTTCCTTCCTTCCTTCCTTCCTTCCTTCCTTCCTTCCTTCCTTCCTTCCTTCCCTTTCTTTCTTTTCTTTTTCTTTCTTTCTTTCTTTCTTTCTTTCTTTCTTTCTTTCTTTCTTTCTTTCTTTCTTTCTTTCTTTCTTTCTTTCTTTCTTTCTTTCTTTTCCTTCTTTCTTTCTCTCCTTCCCTCCTTCCTTCTCTCTCTCTCTCTCTTTTTTTTTCTTTTTTTTTCCAGAGGGTCACTCTGTTGCCCAGGCTGGAGTGCAGTGGCACAATCTCGACTAACTGCAAGCTCCGCCTCCAGGGTACTCGCCATTCTCCTGCCTCAGTCTCCCTAGTAACTGGGACTACAGGTGCCCGCCACCATGCCCGGCTAATTTTTTGTATATTTTAGTAGAGACGGAGTTTCACCATGCCAAGATGGTCTCTATCTCCTGACCTTGTGATCTGCTCCCCTCAGCCTCCCAAAGTGCTGGGATTACAGGCGTGAGCCACCACGCCTGGCTGCTGTGTTTTCTGTAATACAAAACTCAGGTGCATGCTTGGATCCTTTGCCTGGCCTGGAAATAAACAAATGGTCAGGATTAAGTTCTGGTTCTTACTTGTCCTCCCCAGACTGGGAAACACTGGCAGGACAGCAATATGGATTCAGGGCAATGTCTTACTTCTGGTGCTGACTTTGTCTTCCTCACACTGGGAAACAATGACAGGGGAATGAGTTAGTTCCAGGGCAGAGTTTTAATTCTGGTACTTACTATGTGTTCTCCCTAGAATGGGAAGAAACAACAGGCCAGGATTTAAGTTCCTGTACTGAGTAGTAAAGGTCTAACACCATTAAAGAAACACCTGCAAAAACTGGAAAAGATGGCCATTGCCTCAAATACATAGGTGTCAATCCTAAGGTGCAAGGATTATGAAAACTCAGGGAAATATGATACCACCAGAAGAAACCAGCAAAGCTCTAACAACGGGCCCAGAAGAATTGAAGATCTATGAAATGTCAGACAGAGAATTCAGAATAATCTTCCTAAAGAAGGTCAAGGAATCAAGAGAAAATATGGATAGAAAACAAACAAACAAAATGGAATGTAATTCAAGAACAAAATAAGAGATTTGACAAAGAAATAGAAATAATTTTTGAAAAACCAAATAGAAATCCAAGTAATAAAGAATATAATGGCTGAACTAATTAGCTGAAAAGCTAATTAGAAACTTTCAGCAATAGATTTGATCAGAGGAAATAATTAGCATGCTTTAAGACAGAACATATGAAATTACCCAATCAAAAAAGCAAAAAGAATAAAAAATGTAAAGAAGACCTATGATATTTATGGGACACTATCCTGCACATATAGGAATTTCTAAAAGAGACAAGAGAGAAAAAGGCCTAGAAAGCTTGTTTAAGAACATAATGGCTGAAAATTTTCCAAATCTGGAGAAAAATGACACAATAGAGGTAGAGGAAGCTCAGAGGTTACGAATCAAATTCAATCCAAAGAGGAATTTTTCAAAACATATAATTATCAAGCTTTCAAAAATCAAAGAAAAAGAAAGTATACTCAAATCATCAAGAGAAAAGAAACATATCACATTCAATGGAGTCCCAATACAGGTTTCAGCATTTTTCTGAGGAGGAACTCTTCATGCCAGGAGAGAGTGGAATGCTATATTCAGAGTGCTAAAGAAAAAAACCTGCCAAGAATACTGTACCCAGGAAAGCTATCCTTTGAACATGAAGGGGAGATATGACTTTTCCAGACAAGTAAAAGCTGAGGAAATTATACACCAGAACTGAACTATTTTTTTTTTTTTTTACTCTGTGTGTGTGTGTGTGTGTGTATATATATATATATATATATATATATATATATATATATTTAATTAGACTTTATGTTCTAGGGTGCATGTGCACAATGTGCAGGTTTGTTACATATGTATACATGTGCCATGTTGGTGTGCTGCACCCATTAGCTCGTCATTTACATTAGGTATATCTCCTAATGCTATCCTTTCCCCCCCGACCCCCCAAACAGGCCCTGGTATATGATGTTCCCCTTCCCGAGTACAAGTGATCTCATTGTTCAGTTCCCACCTATGAGTGAGAACATGCGGTGTTTGGTTTTCTGTTCTTGTGATAGTTTGCTGAGAATGATGGTTTCCAGCTGCATCCATGTCCCTACAAAGGACACAAACTCATCCTTTTTTATGGCTGCATAGTATTCCATGGTGTATATGTGCCACATTTTCTTAATCCAGTCTGTCACTGATGGACATTTGGGTTGATTCCAAGTCTTTGCTATTGTGAATAGTGCCGCAATAAACATATGTGTGCATGCGTCTTTATAGCAGCATGATTTATAATCCTTTGGGTATATACCCAGTAATGGGATGGCTGGGTCATATGGTACATCTAATTCTAGATCCTTGAGGAATCGCCATACTGTTTTCCATAATGGTTGAACTAGTTTACAATCCCACCAACAGTGTAAAAGTGTTCCTATTTCTCCACATCCTCTCCAGCACCTGTTGTTTCCTGACTTTTGAATGATTGCCATTCTAACTGGTGTGAGATGGTATCTCATTGTGGTTTTGATTTGCATTTCTCTGATGGCCAGTGATGATGAGCATTTTTTCATGTGTCTGTTGGCTGTATGTATGTCTTCTTTTGAGAAATGTCTGTTCATATCCTTTGCCTACTTTTTGATGGGGTTGTTTGTTTTCTTCTTGTAAATTTTTTTGAGTTCTTTGTAGGTTCTGGATATTAGCCCTTTGTCAGATGAGTAGATTGCAAAAATGTTCTCCCATTCTGTAGGTTGCCTGTTCACTCTGATGGTGGTTTCTTTTGCTGTGCAGAAGCTCTTTAGTTTAATTAGATCCCATTTGTCAATTTTGGCTTTTGTTGCCATTGCTTTTGGTGTTTTAGACATGAAGTCCTTTCCCATGCCTATGTCCTGAATGGTATTACCTCAGTTTTTTTCTAAGGTTTTTATGGTTTTAGGTCTAACATTTAAGTCTCTAATCCATCTTGAATTAATTTTCATATAAGGAGTAAGGAAAGGATCCAGTTTCAGCTTTCTACTTATGGCTAGCCAATTTTCCCAGCACCATTTATTAAATAGGGAATCCTTTCCCCATTGCTTGTTTTTGTCAGGTTTGTCAAAGATCAGATGGCTGTAGATGTGTGGTATTACTTCTGAGGACTCTGTTCTGTTCCATTGGCCTATATGTCTGTTTTGGTACCAGTACCATGCTGTTTTGGTTACTGTAGCCTTGTAGTATAGTTTGAAGTCAGGTAGCGTGATGCCTCCAGGTTTGTTCTTAGCAAAAGTATTTCTAGGTGGGAAGTTTATAGCAATAAACACCTACATTAAAAAAGTAGAAAGACTTCATATAATTAACATAGTGATGCAGCTACAAGAACTAGAAAGACAAGAATAAATGAAACCCCAAATTATTAGAAAGAAAGACATAATAAAGATCAGAGCAAAAATAAACAAAATTGAGGCTTAAAATTATAAAAATTAATGAAACAAAAAGTTGGTGTTTTTAAAAGATAAAATTAAGAAACCTTTAGCTAGGTGAAGTAAAAAAGTGAGAAGATCTAAATAAATAATACCAGAGACAAAAAGAAGGCATTACAACTGATACCAGAGAATACAAAGGATCATTAGAGACTATTATGAACAACTATATGTTAACAAATTGGAAAATTTAGATGAAATGGGTTAATTTCTGGATGCATACAACCAACAAGATTAAACCATGAAGAAATAGAAAACCTGGACAGTCCAATAATAATGGACAGACTAATAATAAGTAAGAAGATTGAAGCCATAATAAAAAGTCTCCCATAAGAGAAAAGTCCAGGACCCGATGACTTTAGTGCTAAATTCTAGAAAATATTTAAAGAAGAACTAATACCAACTCTACTCAAACTATTTCAAAAAATCGAAAAGGACAGAATATTTCCAAAGACATTCTATGAAGTCAGCATTAATCTGATACTCAAACCAGACAATGACACAACAGAAGAAGAAAACATATTCCAGAGAAATATAGATGCAAAAATTCTCCACAAAATACTAGCAAAGCAAATTCAACAATGCATTAGGAAGATTATTCCTCACTATTAAGTGGAATTCATCCTAGGGATGCACAGGCAACTCATGCAAAAATTGACAAATGGAATTTCATCTAGCTGAAAAGCTTCTGCACAGAAAAGGAAACAATCAGTCTTATGGAGACAACCTACACAATGAGAGAAAGTAGTTGCAAACTATCTGATGGGATTAATAACCAGAATAAATAAAGAACTCAATTCAATAGCCAAAAATAAAACACTCTGATTTAAAAATGGGCAAATAATCTCGATAGACATTTCACCAAAGAAGACACACAAATGGCCAACAGGTATATAAAAAATGCTCAATATCCCTAATCATCAGGGAAATGCAAATCCAAACCTCAGTGAGATATCATCTCACTTTAGTTAAAAAGACAAAAAATAACAAATGCTGGTAAGGATGCAGAGAAAGGGAAATGTTAGGGAATGTTAATTAGTACAACCATTGTGGAAAAGAGTATGGAGATTCCTCAAATACCTAATAGGTTTAGCATATGTTCCAGAAATCCCACTGCTGGGTATATATATCAACAAGAAAGGAAATCAAGATATTGAAGAAAGATCATCACTCTCTCATGCAATTTGTGAGGCCAAGGTGGGTGGATCACTTGAGGTCAGGAGTTCAAGAACAGCCTGGCCAACTTGGTGGAACCCGTCTCTACTAAAAATATGAAAATTAGCTGGGCATTGTGGCAGGCACCTCTAATCCCAGCTACTTGGGAGACTGAGGCAGGAGAATCGCTTGAACCTGGGAGGCAGAGGTTGCAGTGAGCCAAGATTACACCACTGCACTCCAACCTGGGAGACAGAGGGAGACTCCATCACAAAAAAAAAAAAAAAAAAAAGAAAAAGAAAAAGAAAAGAAAAGAAAATAAAAAGAAGATCTTCACTGTCATGTTTATTGCATCACTATTCACAATAGCCAAGATATGAAAGCATCCTAAGTGTCGATCAACAGATGAATGGACTAAAAAATGTAGTATATATTCACATGGAATATTATTCAGTGATAAAAAGAATGGAATTCTGTCATTTGCAGTTCATGGATCTAACTGGAGGACATTATATTAAGTAAAAGAAGTCAGACACAGAAATACAAGTATTGTATATTCTCACTCATATGTGGGAGCTAAAAACATTCACCTCATGAAGGTAGAGAGTAGTATAATGGTTACTAGAGGCTGAGAAAGTTAGTAGGGAGGAGAGGATAAAGAGAAGGTGGTTAATGTGTAGAAAAATACAGTTAGGTAGAAGGAATAAGTTCTAGTGTTTGATAGCAAAGTAGAGTGACAATAGTTAACAATAATTTATTGTATATTTCAAAATAGCTTGAAGAGAAGATTTGGAATGTTCTCAACACAAAGAAATGACAAATATTTGTGTTGGTAGATATTCTAATTTCACTTATTTGATCATTGCACACTTTATGCATGTATTGAAATATATGTGCCCCATAAATTTGTACAATTATATGTCAAAAAATAAAAAGAGAGGAGGGCATTTAATAAGTAATTATCTGTACAACAAATGCTTTGCAAGAGAAGTCCATGGTGTTAACTTTTTCTGCCTAGTTAGGAAAGAGATCCTTTGGAATTGATATTTCAGCGGACGATATTTTAGGAGCCTGTTAGTGATAGTAATTGTTGGGAGAGGGTAGAATACTAATATTAGGTCAAAGGCCTACAGGCAAGAGATAGAGAAAGCTTTCCTCCAGCTCCTCACAGTGACCCAATATGGTACAGAGTGAAGGAAACAGTGACAGGTGAGTTAGAAAGAATGCAGATTATTGGGGGCTTGTGGGCCATATTAAGAATTGTTTTACTTTATTTTATTAATAAATGCAATGAACAGTCATTAAAAAATTAAATCAATGGGAGTTGTGTGTGCGTCATGATCAGACTTATCATTTTAAAAGACTATCCTGTTTAAAGGGTAGAAATAGGACTCATAGGCTCTTGTGGTAGTGCAGGTGTGAGATGTTGGTTACTTGAATTTAGCTAGTAGCAGCAGGAATAGGAAAAATTGGCAAATCAAGAGATATTTATTATATAGGATCTGTAGAATTGATAATTGATTGGAGAGGGGGAAATAACAGAGAGGGAGGTATCAAGGATGACTGAATCCTCTGACAGAGCAACTGGGTGATCAGTGGAAATATTTCTGGATACAAGAAATACTGGTGGAGGAGAATAATATTTTTGTTTTTGTTTTTGTTTTTGGTTGTGAAACCATTTACTGTTTGAAAATAATAAGAGAGGTTTAAGGATATGTGAGTAAGGTGTTTTTGAAAATTTTCTTTGTGGAAAATGAGAGAACATTCTACATAGGGAAGCAATAACAGCTGGTATTGGGGTCTAATCTGAGGTTGATAATCACTAATTTATAATAATGCAAATATTTACCATTGTGTGATTTTGCTTAAACTGTGCTCAGCAGCCAAGATGCTAGTATAGGTTAGGCAAATGATTTTCATCCAGAATTTCCAAGATTGAGAATTTCCTGTACTCAATAGAATGACAATAGAAGAAAGGAGTTTAGAATCTTATTAAAGAGGGGGTGACTGAAGTGATGGACCAAGGAATATAAGCTGAATGGATAGGAAAATTTACACAGAAAGGGGCTTATGGGTGGCAGTGAAGTAGAGGAATCAATACACTGGAGTTACCAATGGAGTCAAAGTATAGATGAGGTGGGAAAAGGATATGGTGACCGGAAGGTGGAGTGTATCTATTTATGATATAGTAGGGCACTTTTGAGTTATGATAAGGTTTGGGGAGTAGGTATAAAAGTGGAATAGAGGAGAATATTACTGAATATAATGAAGTAAAATTTAATATAGAATAGAGAACTGCTGCCACACATTTCTTGGTTGATTTTTATAGTTTTGATATAACATCAGTCTCTTTTTTCTCTCGGAACTGCCCCATTTCTCTGCTCCCATTTACTCCAGACTCAGCAGATTTATACACACTTACTGTCTGCATCTCTTTTCCTCTAATTCTCTCTTGAACTTACTCTTCTTGCTGACCACGTCACTAAACCTGTCCTGCCAAGATCCTGTCAGTGTTATCAATGACTACACATTGATTAAACTTCATCTCACTTGACTTATCAGAATCTTTTGTAATAGCTGATCCTTTCTTCCTCCTTGATACATTTAACTCTATTTGGCTTCCTGGGTATTACAATCTTTTGCTTGTCCTCCTACTTCACTGGCTGCTCCTTCTTAGTCATGTTACCTAGATCTTCCTTTTTATTTTCCCAAATCTCTAAATATTGAAATGTTCCAGGACTCACACCTGTAGCCTTGCTTGTTCATTGCTTCTCTTATGTACCCTATCATCCTTAGTCTGTATTTTCAGCTGTACATTCTCCCTATATTATTTTATTCAGTTTTGTGACTTAAATGCAATCGATATAATTCCAACTTCTAAATTTATATCTCTATTTATAATTTTTCTCTTAAGCTCTAAATTTATAAAACTAAACACTACTCAATATTCACCTTGGGATACCTTACAAGCATCTCAGGTTTATAATAGCCAATACTAAACCCTTGATACTCAACTTCTCCCACTGTCTTTTCCATCTTAATAAATAGTGACTCAATTTTTCCACTTGCTCAGGCTAGAAAGCTATTTTTTTCTCTCCCATTACCTTCAGGTAGTCTATAGGCAAAATCTCTTTCTCCCTACCTTCAAAATATATCCAATAATTTTTCATCACCTTGTCCATTATTACCCTAATTCACATCACTATCATCTCTTACCTACAGTGCACAGTAGTTTTCTATTCCCTAAACAGTAGCTGGAGAGACTATTTTATTTTATTTTATTTTTTGGACCATACATGAGACTAAGGAGGGACACTTTAAAATGAAAGTTAGATCATATAATTTCTCTACTCGAAACCTTCCATTGATTTTCCTTACTAAAAAAAAAAAAAAAAAAAAATCCAAAGGTCTAAATAATATGCCACCACATCATGTTTCCAACATTCTCTTCTCTCATGATTCCCCTTCATTCACTCTGCTCCAGTCTCTGTGGCTTTTTGCTGATTCTTGAGCATGAATAGCACATTCCTGCCTTAAGATATTTTCACTCTCTGTTCCCTTTTCCTACAGTACTTTATCCCTAGATAATTACATGGTTTGCTTCATCCTTTCTTCAAGTGTCTGTCTACTTTTCACCTCTTTACTGACTCCTCGTTTTAAAATAATCTTTCTCACTATTCATCCCTTTCACTACTCAGTACATGTTTTTGAATGATTAAATGCCTCTTTTTGATTGAGAGACTACATAATATACAAATAAAAGTGCTGAACCAAGAATTAGATGGAACGACCTGAGTTCCTAAGCTAGCTCTGGTACTTACATGCTCTGAAAATTTAGACAAGCTGCTTAATTTCTCTGAGCTTTAGCTTTGTTATTTGTAAAATATGACTGCTGGACTAGATGAATTCTAAGGAACTTTGTATCCCTAAATAATGCTCATGACTATAAATTTTCATTCTTTGAGCTTTCACTCCTTTTACCAATGTTTTTATCACAGCATATGGTAACTTATCTACAGGACAATTCTGAGGGATGTAGTCTATAAGATAGCATGTGCTGGTAGCACATGGCTTTGTTCAGGCATCTATAAAATATATGAGAGACACAAAGAACATGGTTTAAGAAATTTTTCGGCCGGGCGCGGTGGCTCAAGCCTGTAATCCCAGCACTTTGGGAGGCCGAGACGGGCGGATCACAAGGTCAGGAGATCGAGACCATCCTGGTTAACACGGTGAAACCCCGTCTCTACTAAAAAATAAAAAAACAGGCCGGGCGCGGTGGCTCAAGCCTGTAATCCCAGCACTTTGGGAGGCCGAGACGGGTGGATCGCGAGGTCAGGAGATCGAGACCATCCTGGCTAACACGGTGAAACCCCGTCTCTATTAAGAAATACAAAAAACTAGCCGGGCGAGGTGGCGGGCGCCTGTAGTCCCAGCTACTCGGGAGGCTGAGGCAGGAGAATGGTGTAAACCCGGGAGGCGGAGCTTGCAGTGAGCTGAGATCTGGCCACTGCACTCCAGTCTGGGCGACAGAGCTAGACTCCGTCTCAAAAAAAAAAAAAGAAATTTTTCTACCTACATCTGGGTTATGGGCTTTACCTGATATGAAGGAATGAAACATGATTGAGTGCTCAAAAATGGTGCCATTTTTTTCACAAAACTAAATTAGCCAAGCTGTGAACTTTGACTTAAGAGTGATTTAAGATCTCAACTACTTAGAAATAAACAAAATTTATGGTGTAGGCTCCCCAGATTTTAAGTTGCAATTGAGAAGGTCATCAGAGACACATAGGATTTTAAGACTTATATCTTCTTAAGAATTAGAGAGTATAAATAAAGTTATACTGTGTTGAATATGTTATGTTAATGCACATTGGACATTCTCCAGGAATGGTGCCTCAGTGACCTGTCTTGGCAGGCTGGTTGCTTCTTCTTTAAATTTTTAAACTACTGAGACACTGCGTTCCATTTCTCTTCTCTACCATACCTTATGGATATCTTTTTATACCATGAGTTATAATTTAACACAGATTGCTGAAACTATACATTAAGAGGCCTTTCTTCAAGATCGAGAGGATAGTGTTTACACAGATTATATGATATAGCCATAAAACATTTATATGGCAAGAGTTCTATAATTTTGTGAATAAGTATTTATGCTATTACAAAGCAGTAGAGAAATCCACAAGGAAGGAGACATCTATTGAAATATTTCATAAAGTTAATGATGTACTGGAACTACTCTCCAAGGTTACTATTGTTATACCTTAATATTTACAGTCTTAGATGAGTTTGAAAGAGAAATTACTATTTTCAACTTAATTTTGGGAAGAAGAAAGATTTAAAAGAATTCTTGAATTTTTTTCATTGTTTCTAAGGTTATAAGTCTTTGTGGTTTGAGACTGCTAAGAAATAGCATATTATATGGTTTCATTCTGGGCTTAAAGAAATTGCTCAGCTGCACTTTATCCTGAAGTAGGGAAGTATAAAAAGAACCAGAGAAGTTACAGATAGAGTCATTTGAAAAATAACATTTTTATTTAAAAATTTAAATGCAACTAGTCATTTTGTGAGATGTTCTTGTTGTAAATGACTTACTGTCATCTACGTAATAGTAAAGCTTAGCTTGTGATGCTTTTGTTAGTGATGGCTTTATTTGTGGATGAAATTAACAGGGGCAAATCGTTATGTAGTCATTGTATAATGTGACAAATTTTAATACCTTGAATCCATAGTTGTCATGGATTCTTAACCTCAACAGTGGGCCTTAGTGGCAGAAGTGTTTTAGAGGGTTGCTGGAAGGGAAGGGATAAGAGGTGGAAAGTAAAGATGCTGCAACGGAATTGTTCAACTTTCATGTTTCCTTACGGTCTTTCCTTATCTTCTGAATAATGAAATTATTTTTTCTTAGAAATCTTTCTTTCATTTGTTTCCTCCCTAATTCCTCCTTCTCTAATTTTTTCTAGTCTAATTGGCTTCATATTTACTCCCCTTTCTCTTCCCTTACATTTAAACCAAGTAGAATTTACAAAGCCTTTTGGGAAGCATTTTATCAGCTCAAAGATGATGAAAAATGAGAGCTTTGGCCAAGATAAGGCTGCCTGGTTTCTTTTCTTGCGCTGTTATTCCTCAGAATGTAGAGTGTACTTTCATTTTTTTTCTACTCATTAATGTTGTGAACTATTTATATCATGAGTCTACTGGGTTTCTGCTGCTTTATTCTGTTTTGTTAGAACTTAATAAACATTGATCAGGAGCCTCTAGTTCTAGAAGTGCAATTCCTGGAGAAGGATTTGGCCACCTTGGAAAATTGCACTAGCCTTTTACTTTGCCAGAAGTCCATGTAGTATGGGAAGAATTAATTCTCTGATTCAGTGATCATTTAGGGATGCCAATATGCTGTCTTATTTCACATGCAGCTTGTTTTAAAACTACATTTTATAAATTTGACAAGTTATTGATAATCCACTCAGATTAAATACTGCTTCTACTTTTTTTTTTTGCCTTTGATACTAGAGGAGAAGGGTAAATAAGAACAAGAAAAAAATTGTGATGGATTGGCATGGAAATATGATTAAGTTGGTCCATAAAATTATCTTCAGATGTGTGCTGCTTCCTGATTATGAGTATTGTGGAACAGACACACATGTGCACATTTACATGAAATGTATCCTAAATTGGCTACTATATTTTTTTTAGGTTCAGAGTACATATGCAGATATGTTACAAAGGTAAAATTGTGTCATGGGGATTGTTATATAGATTATTTCATTACTCAGATATTAAGCCTAATACTCATTAGTTATTTTTCCTGATCCTTTCCCTCCTCCTACCCTTCACCCTCCAATAGGCCCCAGTGTATCTTGAGTCCCTCGATGTGTTTATGTGTTGTCGTCATTGAGCACCTATACCCTTGCTTATTTACTTATTATTTTGTTTGTTCAGTCTCTAAAACTGGGGGGAACTTAATGGGGTCCTCCTAAATGCTCAATTCTTTCCTTGGAGGAAGGAACAGAAGACTATTCTCATAGCATCCAGCACATACCACTATTTTAGCACTCACTATATTTTCTTCCAATAAGACCCTGCCTCTACCATCAGACCATAAAACATTAGAGAGCATATTCTTTAATTTTCTTTTACTCATTTCTTTCTAGGTTAGGGCCTGCTACATACTGGGCAAATTAATGTTTTTGGAGCACAAAATTATATCACGAGGCTGCCTTCATAGTGATGATTCCTTCCACCTCTTGATTTAGGGTTTCTGTGATTGATTGAGTTTTTGTGAATGTTGTTCCCTTTCAGTTCTTTGTAGTACCTCTAATTTGTAGCTGGAGAAGTTGGCATGTTAGTTGTTCAGTGGCTTTAGTTAGAGTAAAGAATTAATACTGAACCCTTTCAATGACTTTACATTATTCTAAAATAAACTAAAATGGAGCCCCTGTCTATGTCTGCAGCTTTACCACATCCTCTTTTAGTTGTTGTCAGGCCACTGGCTTTCTTTCAGATCCTCAAACAAATTATGTTGCTTCCTGCCTCAGAGCTTTTACACAAAGTGTTTCCTTGCCTGGAATACAATGCTTCTGTATTTACTTTTCCACTTCTGCCCCCTTTTACCTTCAAAGTTGATATTCATACTTTGGATCAAAACTGGGAACCAGGAAGCCATTTCTGACACCTCAGAACAGGTCATGTTCCCCAGTTGTGCTATGTTGTACCTGTTTTACATTGCTTTTACTACAGTTTTGATTTATTTAAGTATGTATTTGATAAGTTTTGTTTCTCCCTTAAGATGGTAGATTATAGGATGGTGGGGACCATGCTTTTATTTACCATTTTATCCTTAGTGCCTTGCATAGTCCCTGGGACAAAGAAAATATCCTAATTTTGTTGAAATAATAAAACCTAGTTATATTTTACCTGTTTTTTCTTTTCCTGCTGCCAAAGAAGATTTCCTATTTTTATGTGAATAAAATAGGGAAGCCCTGTGTACAGGTAGGGTTGAGTTTGTCCTGGCCACTGTCTTCAAATACCCAGTTGTATCCTATCTTTAGCCTTTGTACATGAGAGGCATTGGCTAAGAACAGCAAATAGGCACAAGAAAGAAGAGACATTCTTCCTTCTTTATTCTGCTGTATCATCTATAGTAGTCACTTATTCCTTTTCTTTCCTGCTACCTGTAACCCATCTTGCTCCATAATCATGTCCCTTTGAGATTTTGAGGTAATGTATCAATCTCAATATGGCTCCCACTTGGTAGGAGATAGTACCAGATATTTGAAAATGTAAGTTTTGTCATTCTGTCCACCTCATGCTCAAATAACTAAACATCAGGATAGCTTAAATTGGTATTCAGATGATAGAAATATGTCTTTCTAGTTTACAAGAGTTATTTATAAGTAGAAATAGCATTTTAAATTAATTATACTAGCAACATTGAGAATAGTCATTTCAGAACAAAGTTTCAGCTAATAAGTAACTGTGATCTGTTAAATAGTAGTAGTTTATTTGATCTATTTGTAGATGAATCTGACTGGATTCACATTCTTTAAAAAATAATCTTTAAAAGTAATTTAAGCCTTTAGTTTATTTAAAAGTTTTTCCTGATATGAATTGGGGTCAAATCTTCCTCAGAGTTGGGAGGGACACAGCTGGGCATTGGCAGAGAATTCAGGTGAGGGAGAAACTTTCACCCTGTGATTGGGGGACATTTTATTTTTTCCAGAGCAGAAGAGACAGGGAAATCCTTGTATTTTTCCAGATCTGAAATTGCTCCTCTGACTGAGAGAGGTGAAGAGGCAGTTTTTAAATATCCTACACAATCTCTTTGGAGGAAATAAGAAACAAGGTGGCCTCACTCCTAGGTGGACTGAGCATTAGATAATTAGCACCCTAATAAGACAGCTATAGAGTAGGCAGTTCGATAAAACAATTTTGGTTTTAAAGAAGCATGAGAGCTGCCTTAACAGGTATCCTGTCTCTATTTTGGGTTGAGGTACCAACATCTTTGGTATGTCCTGATACGTGATGCTCACTGTTGCTCCCTGCATTGGAAGGTGTGTGGTATCAGTGTGATGCATGCACAACAATCCAAGAATACATAGTAGCATGTTGTAGAGCAGTCTTACACCAGGTTATGACTCCAGGGTTATCCCACTGCTGAGTCCTCTGGTGGAAGAGGACTTGTTAGCAGAACTGAGCCTTTTATGATACCAACTCAGAACTGATGGTATGCAGGGAGTCCTTGCAGCTAGAGTGGTTGTTTATCAACCTTATTGAAGATTCTGCTAGGAAGAACAGGATGGCAAGACAGGATTAGATGGAGTTAAAGTTGGCTCATGCTAAGACAGAACAAGATAGCAGAATAGCTGGAAGCAATAATGCTAGCCTGGGACACTTCTTGAGGTAAAAAGCAGTTGGGGCAGCTGTGAGCTCAGTGATGAACCTGTCAGGGACTTGTTTTGGTGCTGGTGCTGTTACTTACTTCCTTAACTATTTTTTCTAGGCTGGAATCTTATTTTATGACAGGCAGTTTTTATATGTGCTCTAATTCCTCCCAACAACCCTCAAAGATCAGAGTCACAGGCCTAGATAGCTCATAATTCTCTCATGCCAACCTCGTGTACCCTAAGTTGCCTCTCACTTTCCAGGCTTAGATGAAATGACACAGAGCGTGTGAAATCTGGCCTGTGAAATAACCATTGGTGGGCTGGATGACACAACACAGAAATATGGGGGAATTGGTTCTGTATGAAGGTGAAATGGAAGATTGAGGTACACTACCAGGCTGACACTATATCTCTCCTTTCTCCTCTCTGTGAACTGTTCCACAGTATAGTTTCTCCTTGAAAACCTTCCAAAGAAGTATCCTGTGCAGAGAGAGCTGGTAGGGCAATTCATGGCTTTTCATAAAGCCAATGCAATTATGCATTATACTACATTGCTTTGCATGTTTCTTTGCTCATTTTCTTCTATTGTATTTCCCTTATTACTCCTCCTAAATAAAGGTCTTTTACCCCCTAAAATAAAGTACCCGAAATTTAATTTGCCTCAGGCTTTACTTTATAGGAGACTTGAACTAAGACACACCACTATCATCTGAAATTTGACAAAATTAGAATGTGTATATATGTGTGTATTATATGTATGTTTGTATATATGTATATATGTCAATATTTATACATATAGATATATTTATATGATCCTCTCTGTTTTTGAATCCTTTCCTAGCTGACCTGTTTTTCCCTTCAGATAACATCTAATTCTATCCACAGTTATTGTTGTTTTTAAAAGGTATTATATTAGGAGTGAGCTTGTGATTTGCTTTATTTTTCTATCATGTTAGACACAAATATTTTAGAGTTCAGAATATCAAAAGGAAACAATTAATTACTTTGTATTTTTATCTCCTATACTATCCAGAAAATCAGGAGCCAATTTTATAGCTGTCATGTTGCCTAGCACAGAGCTTGGCACATTGTATGTTCTCACTAAATGTTCTTTGAATAAATATAACAACATCAGTCCACTCAAATTTAGCAGCAGTCTAGTTTTTCTTTAATTTTTGTTTCATTTTGGGGCCATTGCTTAAGCTTTCTGTAAAGTTCCTCCTTTTATACAACTTTTGCTGTGAAATTTTAAACACAGAGGAAGTTGTGTTACATAAAATTTCAGGAATTCTATTGACCTCTTGTTATAGATCAGATTGATTTTTAAACTACTTTGGAGAGACCCAATGAGTTTTGCAATTGAGGTCATATATATTTGCAGGAAGGTATTATCTCAGTAGGAGTGCAGTTAATGCTCAATAGTTTTTAACTGCCGAGTACAAAAAAAGGAGAGATACATAAACTTTTACATGTTAAGAAATAAAAACCAAGAAGTAAATTATTTTACCTTCAATGATGCTGCAGTTTTCAATTATGAATGAATAAGTTCATTCACATTTAAATATTAGTTATGTAATGGCATTTGTAAATTTTTAAATACTTTTATCCATGCATCTGTGGGGATGCTTTCACATGAAAAACAATTGTAAACACTTTGACTATTGGATATAGACTATGTTACATTATTGCAATTTATTAATGTACTTAAATGTCCATGAAGAGATATGGAGGTGTTTTCATTTGCTGGGAGTCTGTGTAAGTTGATCTATCCTTGTATTTGTTAACATTAGCTGTTATAACAGATAAATCCCAAAATCTCAGTGGCTATTCACAATAAGGATTTATTTCTTATTTATGTCAAAATTTAATGTGACTGTGCATGGTTAGGTAGTTTTCCCTTTAGCATTAATTCAGGAAGTTTAATGTTTTTCGTCTTATGACTTTGCCATCTTCAACAAGTAGGTCAAGGGGCTCTGAAGGTCACCCTTTGGATCATTTCCATTCTAGCTAGCCAAAAGAGTGAAGGAGGAAGGGGGATCACCTGTGAAAAGTATTTTCCTCATTTTTTTTTTTTTTTTTTTTGAGACGGAGTCTTGCTCTGTCACCCAGGCTGGAGTGCAGTGGCCGGATCTCAGCTCACTGCAAGCTCCGCCTCCCGGGTTCACGCCATTCTCCTGCCTCAGCCTCCTGAGTAGCTGGGACTACAGGCACCCGCCACCTCGCCCGGCTAGTTTTTTGTAATTTTTAGTAGAGACGGGGTTTCACCGTGTTAGCCAGGATGGTCTCGATCTCCTGACCTCGTGATCCGCCCATCTCGGCCTCCCAAAGTGCTGGGATTACAGGCTTGAGCCACCGCGCCCGGCCGTATTTTCCTCATTTTAAAGTCTATTATTTTTTTCTTTCTAAACATGACTTCCCTGAACCTGTGAGAAGTTTTTATTGGTCAGGTCTAGATGTGACACACATCACATATGATCTCATCTCAAAGCCAGAATTCAGTTATATGGCCACAGTCAAATGCAAAGGAGATCAGGAATTTTGACCTAGACGTATGTCCAAAAGGGTTTCGGTGACTACTAGAAATCTCTGCCATAGTTCCTAAAGAGTGTTTTAATTCTAAATAAGTTGAGGGTAGTTTTAAAAATTCATCATTTCTGAATATTTTTCTAAATGTTTTTCTTGCCAAAGTCATATCCATCAATTTAATGATAAAAAGTGCTTGCTCTATGGAAAACAAGTTGGAGTGGACATCGCACTTCATAGACAGAAAGCAATCTCTCACAAGATGTCGAGTGATTTTGAATTTTTTAAGACTCTAAAATATTTACTTTTTCAAGCTCCTAGGTAAGTGAAAGTATTTTTAAAAAGTAAATGGAGATAAATCTGTCTTGAATTTTCTCTGGTCAGAATTTTGTTTATCAGAATCAAACTGGAACTTTAGGATCTGGGGACTTAGGAATTTGAAAATCTTTTCATGCTTTCAGCATGAATGTATCATATCTCAATAAAAACAATGATCATTATCAAATTTAATTTATAACATCTCAAAGAATGATAACTATGATAAGTTTATAAATTATAACTTAAATATAATTATATTATATATAACTTATAATTATAAAATTATAATTATAAGTTATAATTATATAAAATTATATATAATGTATATATTATATATTATATAATTATATATAATTATTATATAATATATAATTATATATAATTATAATATAATATATAATTATATAATTATAAGCTTATAAATTATAAATTATAATAATTTAAAATTTTACAAACCTGAGAGATGTCATTTTTAGAATTCCTTATATAGTTTAATATTCGCTACCTAAGTAATATGGATGATATTATAACAAAATAAGGTATTATCCATTCTTGATTCATAAATACATGCATTCATACAATACTGAATAAGACACAATGTTTTTTCTTAAGAAGCCCTAATCTTGCATGTGAGATAATTAATAGAGACAATACAGTGTGGCACATTTTACTATAGAGGAATGTACAGAGTGTGGTTAAAACACAAAGATAATTGGCTTTTGAAAAATTAGAAGTTTGTCCCATAAAGAAAAGGGAGAAGAACATTCCTCATAGAGATAAAGAGCACAGGCCAGAGTCATGAAAAAGAATGGTATGTTTAGTGAGTCTCATGTAACTAGAGACCAATAAAGATGTTTGGTATTTTGTGGTTCTTGGCAGCATACATTACACTATAGAGCTAACCAAGGTTGGCTCTAGTGTGACCAGGGTGGTGAGAAGGCTTTGAAATTCTATTGAATAAAAAATAAGGAAGAATGCTTGAAAAGTTCTAGGGGAATGAATGTATAGAGTGAAATAGGACTTTGGAAAGAGCTGAGCTATCTTCAATATTTGAAGGGCATGTTATAAAAGGTATAAATTTAGTCTGTGTGGTTCAGAGGAAATAAATAAGACTAAGAGAAAAAGTTATCTATAAGGTTTCATTTCAAACTGTAGACAAGCTCTGAATTAGGAGCTATTCAATGATGGGACAATTTACCTCAGCATGGGTAACCAGAGACCAAGTAATCTTTTGTCAGATTATCATGTAAAGAGGATTATATACTTACTGGAAGATGTTATGATTCTATTTATTTTTGGAAGTATTATAGGATGGACTCTTTAACTGGACTTTGTGGATGTGAATCTGGGCTTCACCGCTTACTATAGGTGTGACTATGGCAAGTTATTTAAACTTTCTATATCTGTAAATAAGGCTAATAACAGCATTGGCCTCAAAGAGTGTTTGTGAAGGTTAACTGAGATAACAAATGGCAAGTACTTACTTTCTGGCCTATGGTAAACATCCTACAAATATTAATCCTCATCATCACCATCATCATCAAATGCTAGATAAATTAGCCTCATCTGTAATGGACAACATTGATATAGATCAAGAGTAGGTAAACATTTCTGTAATGGGTCAAATAGCAAATATTTTAGGCTGCGGGTCATATACAGTCTTTGCTGCATATTTTTCTTTGCTTATGTTTGTTTGTATTGTACAACATTTGAGAAATGTAAAAATCATTCTTAGCTCATAAGCCATATGAAAACAGACTGTGGGGGCAGGTTTGTCTATGGACTATAGTTTGCCAATCTCTGATCTACATGAATAGAGAAATTAATCAAATAAACAACAGCATAGAATCAAGATTAAGCATCTGTGTTTATTAAAATGTTAAGGCTAAAAAGCAGATATTTACAGAGCATACATATATGAGTGGGGCATTTCAGGTCCAAACTTGGAAGAGGAAAGAAGTGCTTGCTTGTTGTAGTCACTTAGATGGAAGAGGAAGAAAGTACGATCACAAAAATGCCTATTATAGCATCAGATATAAATGTTATATAAGAGCCCAGAATAGCACGATGGCTGTAAACATGTCAGATATAAAAGCCAAGTGCCTAATTACAGTTCCCCATCTAGTCTAATCCTGTTACCATTAGCAACAGGGAGGACAGCATCTGGGTTTGCTGTCCCACCAGTCTGATTTTTCTGTTTTTTCTCCCCCTTAGCAGTTTCCACCACTGCAGAGTACTGTAGGGAAAGGAATGCCCAAGACATCTGGTTGTTTTAGGCCAGGCCTCTTGGGTGAAGGGACAGTCCCTTGGTGGGACTTTTTATAAGTCAGGATTGGGCCTTAGCTTTGGAAATCCTGCAGTTATTTTTAGTTTATTCAATGGAGATTAACTTCTGAAAACAGACTCATGCTAACCTTTGTCTATGAAGTGTGGCTAGCTCCAGAATGAGGGATTGGTTATCTTTACTATTTTCTTCTTCTATCTTCCTGACCAATATTTTGTCTGCCCAGGACACCAACTTTGCCAGCACAAGAATGCTTAGTGAGCAAAGAATTAGACAAAGGGTGTTAGATATTCTCAAGTAATATGTATCTCAAGCTAAGGCAGTTTGATGGATTACCTTTGTCTATTCTAAGAAACAGGAATCAGTACCTTTCATTCTAGATAGTGCTGAATTAAGACTGACAAACTCTTAATTCCTCAATTACTTTTCCTATCAGTTACCAATGCATTGTTCCCTTCAACCCAATTGGATGGTTTATACCTTTCTAAAATGATTGCATCAACATCTCAGAGACTGCTATGTGCCAGGTAGCATATTATTAGTAGGAATATGGTGATAAACAGAAAGCAAAATCCTGACCCTCAAGGCACTCACAGTTAAAATACAGTGCTATAATTGCTATGCAATAGATAAGCAGAGGCAAACATAAAACACAGAACAAGGTCACCAGACTCAGCCTGCAGGAATCAAGGTAAGATGATACTAGAGGTGAGTTAACGGATAAAAAGTAGAAGAAATGTTCAGATGGCAAGAATAGTACATGTAAAGAAACAGAGCTGAGAGACTGCACAGCATACCCAAACAAATTCAGGTAAATTTGTGTGTCTCTAGTGATGGGCAGGGGACAGGGAGGATGTCAGGGTGTGGGAATAAAGACATAAGCAGGCTATGAAGGGCCTTGTATTTTATAATAATGACTATATGTTTCATTTAAATGCCTATTGGGAATCTTAGTAACAATTAGAAACAATTTTTGCAGATTAATAGTTTAATGGTTTATAACTTGGTTTTACTAGAGAATAACTTTTTATTGACTTCATGCTAGTTTTTGTTGTTGTTGTTGTTGTTGTTTTCTTTTTTTGGTAGAAAACCCCTATATGGAGTCTGTGGTCCATATATAAAATTGGAATTAATCAGTTTGCTATTACTGTAAAATTGCTACATGATAAGTCATGCCAAAACTCAGTGGCTTAAGATAGCAATCTTTTATTCTCATGGACCTGTGGGTTGTCTCAGGATTATCTGAGCTGGACTTAGACTGGCTGGGAGGTCTTGGCTGTGCTCATGTTATATATATTTTTGCAGGTAGATTGGTATGTGTTATATTTGACTGAGGTGGCTCTGGCACATGTGTCTAAATCTCCTGGGACTGAGAGGCTAATTTGGGCATGTCCTTTTCATGGTGATGGTAAATAGAGGAGACTGGACAACCTCTTAAGACCTGGGCTCAGATTGGCATATGATTATTTTCTCCCTATTCTATAGGCCAAAGCAAGTCATAGGACCAAGCCCAACATCAATGGAGTAAGCATATTCGTCTCATGGAAGTGAGGCGAATGGTATCAATGTCTGAATAATGAATAATAATGTTACCCACCATAGGGAAAATAATAATAACAATAGTAATATTTTGTGTGTCAAGATTAAATAATGAAATAAGTAATGTAAAGTACTCTCTATAGTCTGCCATATAAGGAACATTAAATAAATGCTAGCTAATATTATTATTAGCTAGTAAAGTTTATACAGTAAAGTTAAATAATCTTGCATATTAGAGTCCTTTTGAGAATGACACTCTCAAAAGTTTAATTGAAGATAATTTATTAGAGGGGTTATTTAGACAGATGCATTCATAGTTAAGGGAAACGACAAAAATCTGGCCATCATCATCACACTTAGGCCCAAGGGACAAAGGGAAGTTTGACCAGCATTCAGTAAGAGCTTCAGCCGCAAGAGAGTGGGTGCTGGATAGGAGCTTTGCTCTTAGAGAGAAGAACATAACCACTGGCAAAAAAATACCCTGACCTTTCTCTTCTATTCTTTGGTTTTCTGCTAGGGCCTTGCATTAGCTGATCCCAACCAGAAGCCAAAAGGCAAAGAATCTTAGTGACTTTAGTCTGTAGAAATCAGCATCCTGGGTATATTGTGGGAAAGAGAAAGGTGAATGGATGGTAAGGGATAAATAAGATAACTAGCATACTTTGTGGGTCAGTAAGTTTTTTTTTTTTTTTTTAATTCCTTTTCTTCCCCTTAATTTTTTTTTTAATTAGAAACTGGCTTTCTGAAAAGACTTGTTGCTTTCTCTTTCTTGTTTTTATTTTATTTTATTTTATTTTATTTTATTTTATTTTATTTTATTNTCTTTCTTGTTTTTATTTTATTTTATTTTATTTTATTTTATTTTATTTTATTTTATTTTATTTTATTTTATTTTATTTTTTGAGTCTCGCTCTGTCATCCAGGCTGGAGTGCAGTGGCGTGATCTCAGCTCACTACAACCTCTGCCTCCTAGGATCAAGTGATTCTTCTGCCTCAGCCTCTGAGTAGCTGGGATTATAGGCATGTGCTACCACACCCAGCTAATTTTTTGTGTTTTTAGTAGAGATGGGGTTTCACCACGTTGGCCAGGCTGGTCTCAAACTCTTGACTGCAAGTGATCTGCCAGTCTTGGCCTCCCAAAGTGCTGGGATTACAGGCATGAGCCACCACCCATGGCCTCTTGTTTTATTTTGACATAAGCATCTGTAACTATCAAAAAACATTATAAGTCTAACGTATCATTGGTTTTATTATCCAATTAAACACAAATGAAACTGTGCCTCAATAGAGAGACCAGACTAGATAGCACATGGATAAGGAACTAAATCAGTCTCAGTAAAGAATCTATTTTCAGTTTTCAAAGTGGATCAGTACTGTGTCAGGACCAGGAAACATCTCTTTCCCATTGGTGTTGGGAATTATTTTATACTCTGGGGAGATTCAACATTCCTGTGAAATTGAGGAAAGGGATCATCGTGGTTTAGAGAAAAATGACCTCATTATGAGTTTGGCTCTTCTCTGCTGTCAGCTAGCCAATGTCTGCTAAAAAAATGCTTGAAAAAAGATTTCCATATAAAGTAGTCATCTTCATAATTAAATTCTACACTAACTAAAAGAGGATTTTTTTTTTTTTCACATACTTAGAATCTGGGCAGCAATTTTAGTTCTTTTTTTCCCACCCTTTACAGTCTGTCAAACTATGTTATGTATTATATATCTCTAACAATCTTTCTTTTATTACTTATCTTGAGTCTTTCTTCTATTTCTTAGATTTCTGTTTTGTGTACTTTTAGTTTTTCCTCCAGTTTTCTTCCGTTCCATTTTTGGTGGTGTTATTTTGACAGATTGCAGTCACAGGCATTCATTCATACATTTAACAAATGTTTGTGGAGCACACGCCTTGTGACCTAAAGACAGGTCAGCCTCTTCTTTAATTATACTGTGTGGATGACCAACCTGTCTTTGCCTACAATAGTTTATCCAGTTCCATTATTGCTTATTTCTTGCAGTATTTTTCATCCCCTCTCCTTGCAGGCTCTGCATTTCTTCTTGAGATGACATTGACTTTGTCATGAGTTCCCAAATTCACAACTTTCGTTAGCATAACATTGCTTTACTAATAGAATTTAGAGCTAGGGAGTCTTCAGTCTTCCAGGTTACATTAAAAAAGGTTAAACTGGCAGGGCGCAGTGTCTCACGCCTGTAATCCCAGCACTTTGGGAGGCCAAGGCGGGCGGATAATGAGGTCAGGAGATCGAGACCTTCCTGGCTCACACGGTGAAACCCCATCCCTACTAAAAATACAAAAAATTATCCGGACGTGGTGGCAGGTGCCTGTAGTCCCAGTTACTGATGGGAGGCTGAGGCAGGAGAATTGCTTGATCCCAGGAGGCAGAGGTTGTAGTGAGCCAAGATCGCATCACTGCACTCCAGCCTGGGTGACAGAGTGAGACTCCATCTAAAAAAAAAAAAAAAAAAAAAAAAAAAGGTTCAACTACTGACATATGTGTGGTCAGATCTCCTAAAGGGTTGGAAGGGCTCTTTCAGCCCCATTCACCTGGCAGCAACAAGTAAATCTGGACAGATTGTAGTTAATCTCTAGGCCAAGAGCCTGAGACTAGGCTTATTTGCCAGCTATATATTTTTAATATCCATCTCAAACATTTATCTCCATTGATCCTACTTTGGTCAGGCATTTTATAGAATGTAAGCTCTGTGAGAGAAGGGCCCTTTTTCTTTGCTGCATCCAAAGTACACAAAGTAGTGGCAGGTACATGGAAAGTACTCAATAAATATTTGTGGAATAAATATATCATAGATGGTGGTGGCATAGAAGAGACCTACAGATGAGGCTGAAACCAGGAGAAGGGGAAGTAAACTCACATTTAATGAAATTCTATTATGTGTCAGGCATCATTCTCTATATAATTTAATCTTACAATAATTCTACAAGATAGGTATTTTCTGTATTTTATGTGAGAAGATTGAATCTCATAGAAGTTAAGTAACTTGTCCACAGTCACACAGCTAGTTGGTGGCAGAACTGGAACTCAAACCCAAGTTGGATTCTGGAGTGTATCTTCTTTCCTCTCTACATTCCCTACTTGTGATCCAGGAACATATGAAAATAAAGGAGCTGGTCTATGAGAGGAGTTAGATATATACTAAGTGCTGCACATTTTCTGTGACATTACAGACATTTTTATGTTTTCCTTTCACAGTATAAAAGAAAGAAATCCAGCCGGGTGCGGTGGCTCACCCTTTAATCCCAGCACTTTGGGAGGCAAGGTGGGCAGATCACGATGTTAGGAGATCGAGACCATCCTGGCTAACATGGTGAAGCCCCGTCTCTACTAAAAATACAAAAAATTAGCCGGGCCTGGTGGTGGGCAGACTCGGGAGGCTGAAGCAGGAGAATGGCGTGAACCCGGGGGGCGGAGCTTGCAGTGAGCCAGGATCGCGCCACTGCACTCCAGCCTGGGCGACAGAGCGAGACTCCGTCCTCCCCCCGCCCCCCCCAAAAAAAAAGAAAAAGAAAGGAATCCAAAGCCTGTTTCAGATTCTCTGGATAACCACTTTATAACTAAGCACTGCTGCAGATTTCCCGGAAGGCTTGTAGCTGCACTTGTGTTTACTGTTTCGTTGGAGAGAAGTGGTACTCTTTAAATGTCACAGGCTACTGTAAAGACAACAGAGGTGGACTTAATCTATAATCACTGCTTTATACCACTCTAAGGCCAAGTTACCACAGTCAGTATCATTTATGTGGAAAGTAACAGCTTAGTTTCAGCCAAACATTATCAATACCCTGTGATATTTAACGAGTACCACTCCTTATTCAAGTTTGAGAAACAGTGATGTAGTTGCTTGTGAATTAGTATGTCTTTCATTAGATTGTAAGCTTCTCAAAACCAGAAAACATGCCATAATTATTTTGTAATCTCTTACTCTGTTCCCTAAAACCTAGCACAATACATGGTCATTCAATCATTCAGCAAATATTTACTGAGAACCTACAATTTCAGGCACTACTTTTAGGCCTTGGTAATATAGAATTGAATGTACCTGGAAAGATACTTGTCCTCATGGAGCGTACATTCTAATAGGGAGAAGACAGACAATAAATAAATTTAAAAATATGGAAATAAAAGGCTTACATATTGAATAAATGCTATGGGGAAATAAACAGACAAATCATTTCCATTTTCAACTTTCTACTGATGCTGATGTTGTTAAAGTCAGCAATGACTTCCATGTTGTCAGATCCCCTGACTGCTTTACTGACCTTTTCTGTTTAATCAAGAAGTATTCTGTACTATAGGTTGAGTATCCTTTATCTGAAATGCTTGCAACCAGAAGTGTTTTGGATTTCAAAATTTTTTAAAGTTAGTTGATCATCCCAAATCTGAATACCTGAAATCTCAAATGCTCTAATGAGTACTTAGTTTGAGCATCATATTGGCACTCAAAAAGTTTCAGAACTGGGGGCATTTCATATTTCAGATTTGGGATTTGGGATGCTCAACCTGTATAATCTCTTTTTTAAAAATATAGAATTGTGTTAAATAAAATTCTTGGACCTTGAGTTAGTCTCTACTGTGCATTTTCTCAGAACCTAGGATTTACCTTTCTTGGCCCACCTCTCCCCTGTTTTTTGCTTTGTGGTTTTCTTAAATTAATTCTGAAGTTTATACCCAATCTTTTCATGGAAACTGCCAGGTCCTTGCAAGCAGAGGGTATGTTTTCTACTTCTCTACTTTCTTTTTATATTGCTGTATGTATAGTGGATGAACAATAACATTCAACTTGATTAATGTACCTCTGCTCTCTGGTTTGCCATAGTTTTTAAGCTATGTTCCTTGAAAATGTAGGGTTCCACAGATCTAACCCAAGCAGGATCTGCTAGGTCTAACAACAAGACTTCCTCTTCCTTTCTTCAAGAGAGCAGTTTTGTTTATTTAGTTTTAGCCTTATTTATTTGGGTTTGTCTAAGACTTTGTTTGACAAAAAGGTCTGATTCCAACCCTCCACAAAAAAAATATTTTGGAAAAACCATGTATAAAATTTCATTAGGTTCTGGAAATTGACCAGTACACATTTAGAGGGTATGCCTTCTTTGATCTGGTCAAGGAGAGACATTTAATTTCACTTTTTTAATAAAAGTAAATGAAAACTAAATAGCAGAACTTCAAAGTTAACAGAGTCTTGAATTTTCTCTTGTTCAATTATCCATTTCTTTCAAATGAGGGAACAGAGGTCAGAGAGTTGATGTGATGTTTATAAGGCCAGATAGCTAGTTAACGGCAGTTGAGACTAGAACTCAGATCTCTGAATCTTTCTAGCATCCCCATACTACATGCACACACAGACATACACGCACAAACACAATTTCTGATCTTAGTATCACCTCTGATACATGATAGTATGATAACAGAAATTATAGAGATTGGGAGACATGAACACAACGCGTAGCTATGCTGCACTGTGACTTTTATATCAACCTGGGTAATAAGGGGAACATACATGGGTGTGTGTACATTGCATATAAATAGCACTTAATAAATATTTATTTAATTACATGGACCAAGATATTTAAATATATGTTCCCATATTCTAATATTCTTTTCTCCCTCTGCTATTATTATCGTCATTTCTCATGGTCAAAATTCACAAAGAGTGACAATGAAACCTATGTACAGTAAGGTGCCAGAGATATGATTAAGATACATATGGTAGGGTAACAATTCCAAGGTTGGAAAACATAACTTTCAGCCATGTACTTCAAAACCAAGCCTGAGCATACATTTTAGTTCCAGAGCACTACCTTCCTTGTGTTCAGTTTTCCTTAAGTAATGGGGGTTTGCTGTACAAATTCAGGTGGAAATACAAAAGGCAGGGATCTAAACACTGCATGAAGCCTAAAATGTCCTTCCAAACATCAAATAAGCTCTAACTTAGGATAGTGGTTAAGAGCAGGGTTCTGGAATCAAACAAATCTGGGTTAGAATCCTGGTTCCATCACTTACTAAAGGAGTGACTTTGTGCGCTTCCTTAACTTTGCTCTGTCTCAATTTTCCTATTGGTGAAATGGAGATAATAGGTAGTTGAACCTACTTCATAGGTAGTTGCAAGGTTTAGGTACAATAATGCGTTTGAATTTCTTATCATGTCTGGAATATAGTGAGGGCTCAATAAAAGTAAGCCTTTATTATGATTGTTCTTATTATTGTTGTAGCTGCTGTTGTTATTAGCCACCAGGTTATTCTACTATATCCTCAACAGCCATTCTTCCAAATCTCATCTCTACTACTATGTTGAATGTGCAGCTCTCTGTTTTGGCTTCTATTCCTTGAAATTATCAACTAACTGACTGGTTTTTTGTTTGTTTGTTTGTTTGTTTTAAACTTTTCAAGTGAGAGTATCCAATTGAATTAGCCTATCACCACTGGTGTAAGGCAGAATTCTTATACCAGGCCATTTCATACCTGTTGGCCCATCTAGCAATTGACTAGTCTCAGGTCAGGTGTTCAGCAATCACCAGTCAGTCTGGGATAGCTTATATGTAGGAAATCCTTCAGAAGGGGAATGTAGGCTCAGCAGGCATTCTGACACTTCCTAAAAGATGATGGCATAGTTCTTACCTACCACCTTGCCTGACTAGTATAAGGAACATAGAAAAAAAAGCGCCAAATTTTAATATTTTGATTAATAACAAATGTGATCTTTAAATGAGTAAAATATGTTATTTGTTTATATAGTAGTATTATTAGTGAACTTAGGCAGCAGAGAGAAAGAAGGTTGGAAATAACAGACCAAAAGTCACTCAGGGCAAAATCATTATTTGTGACACGTTAGTAGTGTCTGTCCAAGTTTCTGACAAATAGTAGTTACCTAAAGAACAGAATGTGGAGTCGACCTTCCAGAATCCTATTGATTCTACCTTCCTGTGAATTATAGGTAGTTATGCAGCTGGTTGGAGAGATTTCTTCCCATGACAGTCTGACCTCATGTGCTCTTAAGATAATTTTGTTCTGAGTGTTGCCACTATACTATTTGTATTAATTATCTCAGGCTCAAATAATATAATAAAATAATATTACATTATTTTATATCAAATTATATTATATCAAATAATAATAAAATTGTATCTCAAATAATACAAATACTATTTGTATTATTATCTCCTTTCTAAAGGTAGAAAAGGAAATAATAACAGAGAGAATAGCCATTTTCAAAATGAATCAATTTTATGACAGGACGGATGAGTATTTTTCTTATATCATCCATAGCTAAGTTCTAAAGCACAACTAGAAAAAATGTGGCAGCTGCTAGTTATGCGTCCATTAGGGATAAGGTTCTGATGTGCTTGGCATCTGTCTGCATAGTGACTGTTAGAGACTTATTTTTATACTTCTAGGTCCAGAATGAGCTATGACTGTAGTGGAAAGCTTCTTGGTTTGGGAACCAGGAGATTCAAGTCCTGGTTCAGTCACTACTGGCTTTGTGTTCTTGGGGAAGCCACCTAATTCACCAGCCTTAGTTTTTTCATCTCTACAGTAAGCAGATTGATAAGATGATTTTCAGCCCCCTCACAGTTCTAGCCCTGCATAATCGAGACTCACAAGCTCCTTTACTTTTTATATTGGTCCATTCAATGCTTTACTTCCAGATCATGCCATTTTAATTTTATGCCTCTGTCTTTTGTACCATATATTTGCTTTACACATCCATCCATTGATTGATTGATTCTCTCATTCCACTTTTATCAAACATATATAGTCTTTCTGGCAACAATGATACAAAATTTACTGACATGATCAATACTTTCAAGGTCCTAAAAACTGAGTACAGAATACAACAGTCTACCTACCTGCCTACCTTTCCAGCCTTATCTTATACCAGTCTCTTTGTCCTTCTCTAATGATTTGTTTTTTTTGTTTTGTTTTGTTTTGATATGGAGTCTTGTTCTGTCAGCCAGGTTGGAGTGAAGTGGTGTGATCTCGGTTCACTACAATCTCTGCCTCCCAGGTTCAAGCAAGTCTCCTGCCTTAGCCTCCTGAGCAGCTGGGATCACAGGCATGCCCCACCACACCCAGCTAAGTTTTGTATTTTTAGTAGAAATGAGGTTTCATCTTGTTAGCCAGGATGGTTTTGAGTTCTTGACCTCAAGTGATCCTCCTGCCTCTGCCTCCCAAACTGCTGGGATTACAGACATGAGTCACTGTGCCCAGCCTCTAATCAATTTTTTAAAGGTCCTTGTCATGCTTTCTCCTCCCTCAGGTTCTTGCATGTTCTCCATCTCTTCCACTTCCCTGTCCTCAAACTCCCATGCCTGAAAATACCTACTAATCCTTCTGTCTCAGTTGAATGTTCTTCCTCCTTTGGGAAATAAACTCCCTAGAACAGGCTTTCTGTCATGTATTCTCATTATACTCTATATTCTTTTGACCTGATATTCACTGACACTATAGTAATAACTTGATTCAACTATTGCATATGTCCAGAAAGAAAATTTTGCTTCTGGACAACATGAATGTCCATGGATCCCCAAGGATTCTGCAGAATTTGAATTTTCTTTCCCATCTATCTGTTCATACAGAGTATGAACGTCTGAGAGTCCATCTCTGATGGGCATAAGGGGTATCTCCTTTATGGTTTTCCTGCTTCTTTCTTATTTTACTCCTTGTTTGTTTTGCCTGCCCCAGACTGTAGCTTTTCCTGCAGTTATTCCATTTACTGTATCCCTGAGGAGTTGGAGGGGCAGTATCGTGTTCTCAGTTCTCTACATCTTTGAAGATTGTTTTAGCCCTTCAGGTACTCTAGAGTGAAAAGTCTCTTAACACCGAAAAACCTTTCTCTGCCTAACCCATTATAACTTTAATGTGTTATTGTGCTAATACACATTTTGTTTTGTTGCTCCCATTTATCAAATATCTCTTCCCATGAAGATAATTGGAAGTGAAGTATGGGAATTTGTCATATTTTGCTTAATTCGTCTTCTTTGTTTCTGCTAGACTGTTAGTTTTTATCATAGCAGAGGCTACTCTGTCTTATTCACTGCTGTATCTCAGTATCAGGCACGCAGTCAATACTTAAGAAATATTTGCTGAAGAAATGAGTGAATGAATAAAAGGTGGGAAAGATGAACCAACCAATTTACTGTTACCATATAATATGAGGCATTCTATACCATAGATATATTATATCTGTATTTGGATATATTATAGCAAAGAAGATAATGTATGTGTTATAGTTTTATAAATCATGAAACACTATTTAGCTACTTTGGTAAGAGACTGGTAAGCTCTATACAGTACTGAAATGTTTTTCAAAGTGCGGTCCCTGGACCAGCAACACCAGCATTGCATGGAAATTTGTTAGAAAAGTAAATTTTAGACCCTACCCTAGACTACTGAATCAGAAATTCTGGTGATACGGTCCAGTAATCTGTTTTTTAACAAGCTCTTTGGGTGACTTTGGTGCATGATAAAATTTGACAGCCACTGCTTATGTGAGATAAAAAAATGGAGTGTAACTTAGCCTTTAACTTTGCAAAATTTACATGTAGGGAAATAAAACATATATACCAATGACACAGGGTCATAAGAATCAAAAGATAAATGCAAAGTGCAAACGCAATAATGGGGAGGAAGGGAGAAATAACTTTTGGTGAAAGAGGCTTCAGGGAGAAAGAATCTTTGAGCTGGAACTGCTGAGTCATGGTCCATAAAATATCCTAGATGACAAGAAAAACAAGATGAACAAACAAAATCCATGTTAACCCGGAGCAAAACAAAGAAAATCTAACAATTACTCCAGACATAAAGAGTCAGTCTGTAATAGTTAACACCACAGACTTTGGAGTGAAACATACGTAGTTCCTATCCCAGTTCTGCCAGTTATAAATTAAGCAAACTGGGAAAACGTCTCAACCTCTCTCTTCCTGAGTTTCTTCCAATGTAAAGGGGTGAAATAATTGTACCTATCTCATAGGATTATTGAGAATAGTAAATGAGATAATGTACATACAATGCTCAACTTGCTATGGTATGTTTGATAAATAGCATTTATTACTAACACAAAAATAGACTATTGAAGTTGAAAATTGGGTGAAGTGTTTGCATCTGGACAACCACAAAGAATTTACATCTTCTATGACCTAGATGTAATTTTCTTTGTTTTTTAGAAATAATTTTTAATATTTATTTTTAGGGCATTAAATTTTTTTTTTTGAAATAATCTCAAATGTGAAAGTATAGTACAGCACTTAAAAAAAATCTCTTGACCCATATGAGTGTTAAGTGACCAACTTGTTCCATTTCTTACTACTACATTAGTGTGTCTCCTGGGAACAAGGGCAATCTGTTATATAACTGCAATATTACCATCAAAATCGGATGGTAATATTGCGAATATTAGTATTAATGGGAAATTAACAGATGTCCCAGTTAGATGTGCTTTATAGCAAAGAATTTAGTTCAGAATCACATGTCATCTTTAGTTGTCATGTCTTTCTAATTTCCTTAATTCTGTGGCAGACCCTCAGCTTTTACTTTTTTCTTTTTTGTGTGACTGACATTCTGAAATAGGAATATTACAGAAGCGAGTCTGTGATCTTTTCATTGCGTCCTATCAGGTGGCATATAATTAGATTTGCTACATTTGCTTATGATGTTCACTTTGAGCACACAATTGAGGTTGTGTTTTCCAGGCTTCCCCACTGTGAATTTATTTTCCCTTTTGTGTATATTTGTACTCAGACAAATTTACATCTATATTAGTATCTGTATTTATCTATCGATATTGAAAACCATGAGTTCACACTGATTACTCCAGTTCCAGTCTAATACTATATAATTCATTGTAGTTTTCTCTACTGCCATATATTCACTCTCTTTTCTGATAGATTCAAATTATCCTTATTTTATTTACTTATCTGACCAATCCTTCTGTATGTAACCAGTCTCCCATTGTTTCTGCCACACTAGCACAGATAACCTCCTCACCAAACTCATGCTCTCGCAACCCTTGCTAGGTCACTGCTCTGCATGGGAGATCTTGTCACTCTACTTAGCTATGACAAAGCACTTCAGCCCCTTCCCACCACATGGGTGCCCTCCTCATACTACTCAGGTTTTAACTCTATGCTCAAACATTATGTAGCCTATTTGGCCTTTCCTAACTTGTTTAATTCCAACAGCCCATATTAGCCTACCCGTCTTCAAGGACTCTTTCCTCACTCTGTCAGGCTCTGTAACTCAGCTGTGGTCTGCCTCCATACATGGATACCTCTCTCATCTAGATTAGGCCCTGGGCCAATCTGACACCCTGCTCTAGATGACTATAGCTCTGTTCTCCAAACTCCTTCACCACCAGAGTAGACTTTGCTGTACTTCACCCAGTGGCTTTGGGACTGAATTGTTCAGGAAGGGAATGAAAGGGAAAGGGAAAGAGAAAGGAAAAGAATGAATGGAATGAAAAGAGAAAGAAGAAAATATGAGAAGAAGCTCATAGATGTATTTTTCAATAAAGCAAGAAGAAACGTTACTATTTTCCAAAGATTGTTAGTGGAACTATCAGCATAGTTTTCCTTGTCTGGAAGCAGGCAGAATGGCCTGCTGGTTTGACTATGAGTCCTGTGTGGCTTTCCAGTGGTCTCAAAATTATTGCAAAACATTAGGCAGTCTGAGAGAGAACTAGAAAGCTTCATGTCATACTTGAGGACTGCAGTGGATCGGATAGTTCTTGCAACATAAAAACTATTCATCTACAAGCTGGCTTTCCGCTATTACTTTAGAACAAAAGGCAGTATACTTTAGCCAATATAAAAGTGTGCTAATGATACCTTAGGTATATTGGGTATCATATTTTCTAATCTGTACTTTTGTATTTGGGCATAACATTTTCTCTTAAGCTAACTCTTTTGGTATTGGGGAAGTTGGGGAAAAAGAAAGGCGACATATTTAATGACTCTTGGTTTTATTTTTCTACAATTTTATTTAAGCAGTATATTCTCATAAGATTTTCTAGCACAGTAGATCATAAAATTTAAAATAATATAATTGGTATGATTCTATCTGTACTATAGAGATATGTATATGATAATTAACTTTATATAATTAATATTATTTATACACTAAAATAAATTATAATATGATTGTGTCATTTTATATAATACATAATACAATCACATCATAATTATAATAAAATTGTATTACACATTTTATAGGAGTATATTTTCAATAATTTCTACAATCTAAAATTGATTTTCAGATAATTGGAACACCAGTGTTTACAAGCATGTTCTTTTTGAGATTAGCCATCAGCTGTCACTTCCTGGACCAATTCCAAGTGAAATGATTACAGACTTTCATTTAAATTCATCCTTTTGGTGCAGTGGAATGTGATACTTTTTTCAAGTGATAGTTGATATTAGATTTATTAATCTGCCAAAAAAATACCCTTCATTTCATGGTATACATAAGAGGAGACTAAGCTTTTGGTATTTATGAGTAGAATTCTATACAGTCTTATGATTCAGAGCTGTATGTCCAAAAGAAGGGAAAAAGAAGAAAGAACAAAGTGAAAAAAAAAATCAAAAGAAAACAATCTTGCCATTTTGGCAAGTTGTAATAAAAGTCCTTGTATATCTGATTTGAGGAGATGAGAGGGATGTTGTATTTTACATGTCAGAGACAGATTTTTATTTTCCTACTTAACATGTGTCTCTATGGATAATGTCTCCCTGTAGACTGAATGCTATTCTGTCCTCATTTGAGTTGTTTAATTGGACTGATTATAAAATTGCATAAAATCACCATTAAACAGAATATTAAGTAAATCTATACTTATATGCCTGATGCCAAAGGTTCCCCCAAAGTCTATTATTTCATAGCTGTTTTGCCATCTTTTTCTCCTCTGCTTCTTATTTTCTGTTAAAGTTAGTTCTTAGCCTCTGGAAAAATTTGTTGCAATATTATTACATAACTAATATTTATTGAATACCCTGTGTTCACAGGATGTAAAAAGCAAATCTGAGAGGCCAATAGAGTCCATTTGTAGCAACCTCGTTAATATTTGTCTCCTAGCTTAACTATACTGAAAGTCTATAGCTACTTCTATGCATAAGCATTCTTGTCTCCCTTGGCATTCATCAGCTGGAAAGATATGGTCCCTGGAGTCCAAACTTTCATTCTGTTTGAGATTTTGCTGATGGAAAGAAACCAAATAGCTTCAGCTAAGCACTGCGCTGTTGAGATTAGTTAAAATATCCTTGGTAACAGGTCTTGGAAAGTTTTTGAGAATTCCTTAGGTTTGATTTTCTTTCCATCTGGTGATCTGAAGAATTTTCTAAATGATATTCTAGTCATGCATTTGATAATAAAATATGCCTGTTTTAGCACTGATATTATTTAATTAACCCCTAACATTCTATTACACATACTGGTGCAGCATGTTGCAGTAAAGGGTGTAGGCTTCAGTGTCAAATGTGAATTCTAATATTAGCCTTGCCATTGTCCAGCCTGGTGACCTTGAATCAGTCTCAGTTTCTCCATCGCTAACATAGGTGTAATCATACATGTCTCATAAGATGATCGAAAGAAGTTAGTGAAATGAATGACATTTACAAAGTACAACTAAACACATGGTGTTTATGCATGGCTGGTAAATGACAAATGCTATTTTTTTCTTCTCTCCCGTCTTCAGTGAGCAATACCAATACTTAATCACAGATTGGAAGATATTGGGAATTTTTTAGTAGGGAGGTAGGCATGAAAGAATATATAACTTAAAACTGGGCTCGACTGGGTGCGGTGGCCCATGCCTGTAATCCCAGCACTTTGGGAGGCCGAGCTGGGTGGATCACGAGGTCAGCAGTTTGAGACCAACCTGGTTAACATGGTGAAACCTCATCTCTACTAAAAATACAAAAAATAAGGCGGGCATGGTGGCAGGGCCCTGTAGTCCCAGCTACTCAGGAGGTTGAGGCAGGAGAGTGGCGTGAACCTGGAAGGCGGAGTTTGCGGTGAGCCGAGATTGCGCCACTGCACTCCAGCCTGGGTGACAGAGTGACTCTGTCTCAAACACACACACATACACACACACACACACAACTGGGCTCATACGAGATTACATATAGTTACTTATCTTCCAAAGATTTGTAGAATTTACATGGTAAATCTTTGTGAGGTAAAAAGAATTGACAACATTCCTACATCTTGAATGATTGATGTGAAATTGAAAGTTAATTATCTCCTAGATATAGAGTAAGACACACCTGCTGGTGGTTTGGGAGTGTAAGTGCTATAAGTGTAAGATAAAAGGTAGCTGATTTGCATTAACAATATCTTGAGTTTATTTAGTGCCTGCTTTTCAAGCAACTTGAAGTAGCACATTTATTCATCAAGGAGGTATTTTGAATTAAAATTCATTTTAGAGGTCATATTTTTAAAGACATTATTTGAGCCACAAAAATACTGTGTTGCTGCATGCACATCTTATCGCATTTCTGTTACAATTTCCATTTGAATCAGCTTTTTAAAAACTTGTAAATAACAATTTCTGCTTCCTTGTCAAGTATTAATTCTGCTTTATTGATTCAAGTGTCTGCACTCTTGACTGTTATGGAAGAAATGACCCCTGGCTGAGCATATTCTTTGTTCAGGTATACAACATTTAATGAGACTGCCTGTGTACACAGTATTGTTGGAAGATGATATGTTAACCAAAGAATATTATAGCTACCATTTACTATGTTTTGTACAACTATTCAACAACGTGGAGTACTTACATATGTAAATTTTATAGGTGAAGAAGGTGAGGTTTAGAAAAGTTAAGTAACTTGCATAAGGTCACACATTTAGTAAGCAGCAGAGCCAGGGCCATTCTGTTTGACTTCAGAGCTTGTGCTTTTATCTCCAAATAATTAAACTACCTCACATATGCCCCGTTGATCTGATCTTCTTCCTCTTCCATGACATTCTGCACTGTATATTTTGTTCCTCTTTGAGTCTCTTTTCTGTAGTTCTTTTTTTTTTTACTAATGTTACTGGATATTTCCCAGTTCCATACTTATCACTAACACCTCCTAGTCACTTTACCATTTTTCAAAGCGATGTATTTCAATGTAATTTCAAATCTACAGAAAAGTTATAATAATAGTACAGGAACTACTGTATAGTCACTTTATCCAGATTCACCAATTGTTTACATTTCACTCTATTTATCATTTTCTATATATGCGTGTCTCTATATATCTCTATACACACATATACACATATATACATAAGTATGCATATCAGTTTATTTTAATTTTTGTAGATACAAGTTCTCACTATGTTGACCAGGCTGGTCTTAAACTCCTGGCTTTAAGTAGTCCTCCCACTTCAGCGTCCCAAAGTGTTGGAATTACAGGCGTTAGCCACCATGCTCAGCTTTGCATGTGTCTTATTAATGAAGTGCCTGATGCCGTTCACTCATTTGAGAATAGTTGGGGGCATTAGGCACATTGATCACTAAATACTTATATATTTTCTAAAACCAAGAATATTCTCTTACATAAATAGTGCAGTTATCAAAATCAGGAAATTTAGCATTGGTACAATATTATTATCTAATGAGCAGTCCATATTCATTTCAGCAGTTATCTCTATAATGTCTTTTATAGTTGTATTTCCTCAGTCCAAGATCTACATTACATTACACATAACATTTAATTGTCATGCCTCTTTAGTTTCCTTTAATCTGCAATAGTTCATAAGCCTTTCTTTTCTTACCTTGACATTTTTGAAGATTTCAAACCAAGTATTTAGTAGAATGTCTTATAATCTGCATTTGTCTGATGTTTCCTTATGATTAGATTCAACTTATGCATTTTGGGCAGAAATATTACAGAAATGATGCTATGTTCTTCTTTGTGTATAATAACAGGAGGCTCCTGGTGCCAGTTTGTACTATTTAAAAAGATAATTGTATAAGTATATCTTTGTTTTTTGCAGAGATGAGGTCTCACTATGTTGCCCAGGTTGGTCTCAAACTCTTGGGCTCAACTGTTGCTCCTACTTCCTGCGTTCACCTCCCAAAGAGATTACACATGTAAGCCACCATGCCTGACCCATTCTGTTCTAATTGGTGGGGAGATACTATGAGGCTATATAATGCCACATTCTTGTCCTATTTTTTACTACTAGTTGCAGCATCCCTCAATGATTTTATAATTCCATCATTTCTTCTATATTTATTAGTTGGAATTCTGTAAGGAAGAGCTTTCTCTTCTCCCTCATTTAATCACTAATTTATCTATATCAGGATAGACTAATGGATTATTATTTTATTAAAAAAATTTTATCTCCTGACTATTAATTGATTTTTAAGGCTCAAATTATTTCAGATTTAGTCATTAAGAGCCCCTTCAAGCTGGCTTACATGTCCTTTTGATATGATCCTGTGATTTTGGAGCACTTCCTTCCTTTCTAGTACAAAAAGATGTGCTAGATTCATAATTTCCTTGTTCTCATCCTGTGAGCCCTTTCTCCAAAAAGTCCTGATTCTTTTTAATAGAGGAAAGTACTTTGAAACCAAGATTTCCTTCATAACCTCTCTGCCCCACCCCCGCTCCCTCCTTCCCTTCCCCTTCTTCTCTTCCCTTCCCCTCTCTTCTCTTTCTTTTCCTTCCCTCCCTCCCTTTCTTCCCTCCCTCTCTCCCTTCCCTTCCCTTCCCTTCCCTTCCCTTCCCTTCCCTTCCCTTCNCCTCTCCCCTTCCCTTCCCTTCCCTTCCCTTCCCTTCCCTTCCCTTCCCTTCCCTTCCCTTCCCTCCTTCCTTCCTTCTTTCCTCCTTCCTTCGGTTGTGCTTCGTCTAGGCACAGAAGAAGCCCAATCATATCAGAACAATGTGGAATTTCCATGACCCTTTGGATATGAGCATTTGCTCATTCTCTGGTCTTATGTGTTCAGCATCTGTTGAGTTCCATTTTGCATTAGTCCTTGTACTCCGGGCTTTGCACTCATTCTTGTTTTGCCTCTTTTATTCCCTTACTTGGTACTTGCTTTCACTCGGTCTAGGCTATGAAATTTATATTTTTATTTTATCTACATTCAACTTTAGTCCCTTCCTCATATTCAACTTTATTCCTCTAGTTCTAGGTAATATTCTTAAAGAAACTTTCCTTGGTGCAAAGCCTAAGATAGGACATTTACCACACTGATAAAGGCTTTATTGAAAATTCCACTTCTGTGCTTCAGCGTCTAGTAGTTTTGGACTCGTATGGATTGGGAGAATGATAACTTTTTACTTTGCAGAAGAGAAAGTATGGGCTATGGATACAGGATAAGGAAATTCGATATGAACATTTATCTGACTCCCTAAGCAGAACCAAGTGTTCAGAAAAGCTTAATGGAACACCAAGACTGTAACATCATTAAGTATAGTAAGCTCACCTGTGCTATACTGTCCCGCTGAATTCAAAGCAGGTATGTAATAAGAGAACAAGGTATGTTGGAAGAAGCATAAGGCATATGTCTTAAAGCACATCTTACCATCTCTTTGTTGCAGCTGTAAGAAGAGAATCCTGACCAGGCACAGTGGCTTAACGCCTGTAATCCCAACACTTTGGGATGCTGAGGCCGGTGGATCACCTGAGGTCAGGAGTTCGAAACCAGCCTGCCCAACGTGGTGAAACCCCATCTCTACTAAAAATACACAAATTAACTGGGCATGGTGTTGGGCACCTGTAATTCCAGCTACTTGGGAGGCTGAGTCAGGAGAATTGCTTGAACCCAGGAGGAGGAGGTTGCAGTGAGCTGAGATTGCACTGCTGCATTCCAACCTGGGCAATAGAGCAAGACTCTGTCTGGAAAAAAAAAAAAAAAAAAAAGAAGAAGAAGAAAAGGAGAGAATCCTCAGGTGATTTTGGTAAATTTTTGGGATTAACCAGCTTTGGTGAGCTATAGCCATATATGCCAATCACTAAAAACCAAATGAATCAACAGTAACAACCTCCACAGGGGTTTCTGCTTAATTGGCAGAGTACAGAGGTGACTGCAGTTGTTCCCATAATACTATGCCTGGCAGCATGAAGGCTGGGATAGGAAGAAGTGCAAAAAGCCTTTCCCCAGTCACTTTTATTCTAGCCCATAATAGATGAAAAGTATGTAAAGATGTTACACATTCAGCATTCTAGTTACTTTTTTATTTTATTGTGGTTAAGTAGATAATTGCAGAGCAACTCATGAGTCACATAAGAAAAGAGTCTCATGATTTAAGAATCATATTTTCTTAAGTCATGTAAAAAATCCTTTTTTCCATTACTTATATTTAAAGTTTGCCTAGTGAATTTTGGTTATTTTAAGAAAAGCAAACTTCCCTTCAAGGGAAAAATATTTACCATTTCCAAGGACCTTACAAATCTCATCAAATGCTTGAAGGTATATCTCAAAGAGGAGTTTTAAGTGTCTTTTGAGGAAATAGTAGCATCATTGAAATAGGTATACCATGTTAGGTGTTTCTTCTTGGAAGAAGATGAAATATTTTGAGTATATGTTGAGTTTTTAAGGATGTGCTTGAAAAGACAGTCCTATTTATTATGAATTTCCTTCAACATGCTGTTTGACAATTGAAGACCTAACTGTGTCAGAATCATTATTACCAAGACCAGACCTCATTTTTAAGGAGTGTGGGTTAAAAAAGAGAGAGATAGGACTGAATAGGGGCTATCTCAGCTATCACCTAGAAGTCAATTCTTTTGTTTTAATGGATCCTAAAGGCAGAAGATTGAAATACAGTTTCTTCCAGCTAAGTTCTAATGAATTCAATCTAAATCAGTTTAGTCAATAATATCCCCACTAAGTACTTATTGTTTATGAATCAATAGGCAGAGTTTTTCTCTTGCCATCTTCCTTCTATTATGGGGATCTTTCACCCCATTCCCCCCTTTAATCCTGCTTTTCACTCTGAAGAAGAGGATTGCAGTGACTCAAAAGGGCTATTTGAATTGAGAGCATGAAATTATTATCCCTGAGATGCTGTTTCTGAAGTCCAATGTTGCTAGTGGATCAGAAGCCATGGACATCACCTGGGTGCTTATTAGAAATGCAGAAATTCAGGCCGCATGTCCCCAGGTAATTTTTGTGTGCATTAGAGTTTGTAACACTTTCCTGTAAATTTGACAATAATTTATAGACTATTCTTTAAAAATTTTGACGTCAAAATAGACACGTCTTCAAGAATTTGAGGAATTTATTTTGTATATCCTCAGAGGTGGCAAATACTTTTATATTTGAGTAGGGAATGTGCAAAATAAAAAGTGCTAGGTGCTGTGATTAAATCAAGGAGTCAAGTCACATAAAAATGTAATCTAAACAATATGCAGGGTTTAGCATTCCTGAGTGAGAAGGGATTTGACTTCACTTAATGATTTTTTTTTCTGTTTGAACCTTAAAAAGAGGGAATACAAACAAATGAAAATTACCAAGAATTCATTATGTGCTTACTGAATTTAAGGATAATGTTAGATACTAGAGAATATATGACTGGATAGGACGTTGTCTTCATTCCTGAGGGCCTTGCTTAGCACTTAAAAATTACTTAGTGAATTGAAATGTTGAAGACAGGTGGGTGAACAACTATTTCTACTATAAAGCAGAAAGAGAAATAACTATTGAGCAGATTCAAGCAATATGTTGTTAGAACAGGAAGAAAGCAGCAGTATTTTACTTTGCAGAAGAGAAAGTATGGGATTTGGATACAGAATAAGGAAAGTGGTTATGAGCATTTATCTAGCTCCCTAAGCAGAACCAAGTGTTCAGAAAAGCCTAATGTAATTTGCAACATCATTAAGTATAGCAAGATCAACTGTGCTATACTGTCTAGATGAATTCAAAGCAGGTATGTGGTAAGGGAACAAGGCATGTTGGAAGAAGCATAGACATATATCTTAACACATTTTACCATCTCTTTGTTGAAGCTGTAAGAAGAGAATCCCCCACAAATTTCCAAACATATTTTCTTTTTGATGGCAGTTGCTTGGGTGTTCTTACTACCTACTCAATTGAACCCAGTTTTAGTAAAAATAATTTCTTGATGATGACATTTCATATTTAGATCTCTGACTTCAAATATTTTTTTTACAAAGACTGAACTGGAACTGGGCATTGAAGGAGAAGGAGGATTTCTAAGTGTGGGAAAGGGAATCTGGGCCTAGAGAAGAGTGTGAGCAAGAGATGTTGAGGGCCTGAACTCTGGCAGTGGGAATGGTGGTGGTGGTGGTGAGGAAAGAGGGTATAAAAGAGAGATGCTTGGAAAGTGACAAGGGGATATATGTCAATTATTAAAAAATAATGCTTGTTAACCAAAAGTGAAATTTGGCATTGATCATTGAATTATCATCAAATTTAAGTCATCTTTGACTTAATCATGGTTATTTTCTTCCTCTCTAGTAGTTGCTTCAGGCATGGAGAATAAGCAGACAAAACAGTGAAATAGACTTTGAACACTTCGTCACATTTAGGGGTATAAATTAATGAAGATTTACAAGTTTAATATTAAAAATATTGTCCCCAGGGTTTTTCTAAATGTGATCAAATCACTGTTTGTTATGTTTCAAAGTACAGCTTATTGATATAAATGCATAGCACGAGTATGATAAATATCCTTTCTTTTCTGAATAATTTGTACACGTAGTGTTTCAAATTTTGGTGACTTACAAGTACTGCTCATGAAACTGTTTATATCCTTTAAAAAGATGCAGAGGAAAAGAATCTTGAAATTTGACTATCTACAAAAATTGTTTTATTCATTACAAGTCATTCTTTTAAGAGACTGTAGCTGCAGAAATGTTTACAGAAATTCTTTTTTTTTCTTTTCCCTTTATTTTTAGTTTTTATTTTTTTGAAAGAGAGACTTGTTCTGTTACCAGGACTGGAGTGCGGTGGCATGAACACAATTCACTGCAGCCGTGACCTCCTGGGTTCAAACAATTGTCCTGCCTCAACCTCCTGAGTAGCTGGGACCACAGGCACACACCACCATGCCCAGCTAATTCTTTTCTCTTCATTAATACATGAGGCAAGATGATGTAAACATATTTTGTTTTCTGGATTTTATATTTTTATATTACTTATTCCTCTGATTTTTGTCAACCGAATTAGTAATCTACCAGCCTGTATGTTATTTTAAAAATCTGGGAAGGATGTATATCTGTATAGCTTTTACCTTCTGTTCTTACACATTTTTCAGACACGACCTCACAGTTACTTTATTGCTAGTGGCAGAATAAAGCTGTAGCTGTACATAAAATTTAAGGATTACTAACTTTTCTCTGTAAATCTTAATATTTATGAAACACAAAATTTTTCTTTATTATTTATGAAAATGTAACAATTCATGCAAAATAATATATGCAATTTATCTATAATATACACAGCATAATAACAAAAGAAACATTTCTGAAATTGCTACTGACATCTAGAAATAGATCATTGCCATTAACTTGCAACTACTCATATGTACTTTCCTTATCCCACTTCCTTGCCCACCCTGTCTACTGAAGTAACTACATCTTTTCATGTCTTCTCTTGCTTTTGTCTATTTGTTTTGTTATATGTATATGCATGGATGCTTAAAAATATATGGTTCAGTTTTGTAGATTTTTCAACTTTACAAAAATTTTTTCATATTGAAACTTACTTTATTCACTCAACATTATTTTTCTAAGATATATAGTTTTGTGATATTATCATTCATTCATTTTCACTGCTCCATAAATTCCATCTTGAGAACATATCACAATTTATCTATTTCACTTTTGATGGACATTGGAATGTTTCTGATGTTTGCTACTATAATCTGTGCTGCTATGAACATTTTGGTTTGTTTTTGGTGCATATGTGCCACAGTTTATCTAGGATGTGTACTGGGTAGTAGAAATACTGACTTATAGGATAAACAAATGTTAAATTATTTTCTGAAGTGGCTATAGCAATTTGCACTTGCTAGGAATAAATAAGTTACCATGAATTAATGTCTTTTTCTAGTCCTTGTACTGTGAGACTTAATTATTTTTGACAATATTTTTGATGTAAATGGCATTTGATTATGATCTCAGTTTGTATTTATTATCACCAATGAGGTCGAGGATTCTTTCCTAGGCTTGTCTGTGACATGTGTTTATTTTACTGTGAAATGCCTGATCATAATTTTTACCAATTATTTTCTTTTAGTTTGCTTGTCTTTTTCTTCTCGATTTGTATTTCTTTTCATATCTGGATACTGTTCCTTTGTCTGTGTGCTGCAAAATTATCTTCTTTCAATTTGTACCTTGTCTTTTGGCTTTCTTTATTGATACATATATACATCTTAAGCATAACTGATACATAATAAACTGCATCTATATAAACTGCATAATTTAATAGGTTTGGACATATATATGCACTATAAGCACAATAAAGATAGTAGCATACACATCACTCTTACAAGTTTCCTCTTACCCTTTTGTAATCCCTCCTACTCATCCCTTTATTTTATATTTGGCGCTATAATCCAATACTAGGTAATTTTTTATTTTGCTCAAATCACTCCAGCTTTGGCCATCTTTGGCAGCTCTTTCATGTGGTTCTTTTGTTTCTTCGATATTTCCCCATTGTAGCAGAGTTATTTCTTTGGTGACTGTTTCTTTATTTGCTGGGGCTATAAGATGGTCCATACTCATCTTATGTCTCCTACCTAGGAGTCCTAGGATCAACCATTTCTCCAAAGAACTCTGGTTTCTTTTGTTGGAAAATAGTGTTGCAAACCAAGATCTAAACTCTGAGTGTGCTTGTTGCTACTGGGATGTCCCTGCTTCTAGGTCCTCTCAGGAGACAGAGCAAGGCATTATATATGACAGAGCTGGGAAATGTCCGGATACATATTCATTTCTATTTCTAAATGTATTTTTATCTATCTCTCTATCCTGTAGCTCTTGAAAACTTTGAGTGCATATAGACACCCTCAATGTTAATCTAATATGACAGTGTTCATTACTTTTTACCAATGCTGCACCGAGGCCAAAATCAGGGTGCTAGTTTTGTTTATTATTACTGTGGCATCATTGCTTCTAGGCCCTCTCAGCAGATGGAGCAAGGAAATATATGTGTGTATAACTGATTTGTGTATATACATGTCTGTAAATATTCTTATATGTATTCATCTATATCTACATTAAGCTAAACATGTCTCCAACTCTCATCTAATATCATATGAATCATTTTAACCTTACTTGCCTGTAACTTTCTATAAAACAGTAAGAAACTTGGCTCCCATCATCTACCATCCATTCGCTTAATTGTTCAATTTTAGTATACATGTATTGTGTTTTCAGAATTGTTCATCCGTACCCAACAGGACACAAGTTTACCAACTAGAGTATGATGCTTTTGTGTAGTTTCTTTGATTTTGGTTTTATAGTCTGTTCATTTTCAAAGTTACTTAAGTTAGTACTTTTTTTTCCTGTTGACTTCATGGACGTTATTTTATACCTTTGTAACACAGTTACATTCCTTTGTAACAGTCTGCATTTCATCTTGGGATCCTCTGACTTCCTACATGATTTTTTAAAAATTTGCCTACATTAAGGTTTACTTTTTGTGCTATTGAGTTCTTTGGGTTTTGACACATGGTTCATGTTATGTGTCCAACACTATAGTATTATTAGAGAATATTTTCATCATCCTCTGCTTTATGTATTCAAACCTCCTTCTCTTGCTCAGAACTTCTGGCAAACATTGGTTTTTTTAAACTGTCTCTTTAGTTTTACTTTTTCCAGAGGCTATAGGTGGAATCATACAGCATGTATCCTTTCCAGACTGACTTCTTTCACTTAGCAATATGCATTTAAAATTCATCTATGTTTTTGTTTGGCTTCATAGCTCATTCCTTATTACTGAATAACATTCTATTATATGGATTTACTACAGTTTATTCACTTTTTGAAGGATTTGTTCTAGTTTTTGTAATTCTGAATAAAGCTGCTATAAGCATTCTAAATGCAGGTAAAAAGATATTTTTCAGGATTTCTTCTGTTTTACTTTGGGATATATTTATGCAGTTCTTTTAATCAGCAAAATTTGTGTATGCCAATATATGGACATATATGCAGAAGCTATTTATGAAGTCATGCATGACATTTTGATGCTTTCTTTACATTTTCTTTACAGATATCCAAGAATTTTACGAGGTGACATTGCTAAATTCTCAAAAAAGTTGTGAGCAGAAGATAGAAGAAGCCAATCAAGTTTTACAGAAATGGGAGAAGACATCCCTTCTTGCTCCGTGCCATGACAGACTTCAAAAATCTTCAGAGGTATACTGTTGAAACTTCCAAAAGAACTGAATAATACTAGGACTTAGTCCAGTAAAGAAGTAATGGTAGTAGTAGTGATTATTATCAACAAATGACAACAACAATAATAGAAATGTAGTTATACCATACTGTATACAATTTTCATATATGAAAATTCAGTTTTTCCAAAGCGTAAAATAGGGCATGGGAGTGACCTGATTCTTTCTATTGTTTGAGTGGGTTATGTTAGCAATATTGTCATAGTTAGAGTTGACTCAAGTCTAAGGCATTCTGGAGTTTCAGAACATGGTTCCCTGTGCTGTGGGGGAAGGAGATGGATAGTAGAATAGGGAAGTGCAGTCTACGATTCTGATTTCCATAGCAAGGGCACATATCCCGGGGCAAGAATAAAATGATCAGTTGAGGTGTAGGAACAGAATATTAGAATTCCCATTTCCATTTCTTTTAATCACATTCTTTAAAATTTTCTGTATTTGAGTAACTTATATATTAGTAGTAATGCATTTAAAAAATAAATATAAAGCAATTAGAGTTGTATGATCAACTTGTTTTTACAGATAGAATTATGGAATCAAACAGTTTGGACACTACTGTTACAATCAACATTTACCAAAGGCTAAGGCAAGTTGAGGCATTTCTCAGGTTCATAGCTAAGGGCTAACAGGGACAAGTCAATGGATACTTTTAAGTGGCAGTCAATACTTTGAAGGGAGGTAATAGTACATATCCACACACACGATTTGTCAAGATTGGAGTCATGTAGCCAACCCCATGATTTGGAAGCTACATAGAATCCTAGTGCCAATCAATAGCATGTTGATTGCTGAGTTTGTATTGTTAATATTGAGGCCTCTCATATACTTTCTGTCCTACTCAGAGCTGATGTATAAACTGGGAAGGACAGAGCCTAATTATCACCCTAGTTACTTAAAAAAAAAAAGTTAATCATGACAATAATTTGTTAAATAATAGATATCAACTTTGTAAAATTGTACTTAAAAGCATAAAAATAAACATCATCCTAATTTTAACACCTAAGAGTAATTATTTTGACTTTTTTAGTCCTTTTTTGTACAAATATATGTACATGAAATTGGGACAATACCATGTAGGGCATTTTATGTCTTTTACATTGAATGTTACACTAATAGTATTTATCCATATCATAACATTGAACAGTTTTGGAGAATATTTTAATGGCTATGAATATTCCATGATTTGGAACTTATTTAAGCAGATCTTCATTCAAATTTAGGCTATCTTCAATTTCCTGCTTTGAATAATGCTGTAATGGATGTGCATGTGTATAAGCCAATGCTGGTTTTTTTTTTTTTTTTTCCTAACTGTTTCATTAAGATTGATTTTATAAATGAAACTATTGAATACAAGGGTATGGACATTTTTAAGGTTCTGGATACAAATTATCAAGCTGTTTTGAAGAACAAATCAGCCATCTTTCAAAAGGCCAATCTGCCTATATCTTTAGTACTGTCATTTTATTATTTAAAATATGTTGTCAAATTAATAGATAAAATGTCTTACTTAATGCTTTATATTGCAATTATGTGTTCACTATTCAGACTCAACTTTTTTTATGATTATTGGTTATCTATATTTCTTTCATGATCCATTCAAGCTCTTTGTCTATTTTTCTAAGCAGTACTAGAATTCTTACTGATTTGCAAGAGCAGTTTATTTATGAAACATGCCACCCTGTTGTCATAATTGTTATTTTTTCTGGTTTGTTTATTATTATTAACTTTGCTTATAGTACTTTTTAACCTTCAAAATAGTTTCAGTTTTTATGTGATAAAATTATCACTTTTAAAAACATTATTTCTTCTTTGCTTTATCTTTCTTCATTCTAGGACTAGTTAACTATTTCCCTGTATTTTTTTCTAGGCTTTCATTGCCTTGGTATTTTCAATTTTCTTTTTTTAAAAAAGTAATTAATTAATTGATTTTTAACTTTTATTTTAAATTCAGGGGTACATGTGCATGTTTGTTATATAGGTAAACTCATGTCACCGGGGTTTGTTGTAAGATTATTTCATCACCCAGGTGCTAAGTACCCAATAGTTATTTTTTCTGATCCTCTCCCTCTTCCCACCCTCCACCCTCTAGTGGGTGCCAGTGTCTGTTGTTCTACTGTTTGTGACCATGTATTCTCATCATTTTGCTCCCACTTGTAAGTCAGAACATGCAGTATTTGTTTTTTTGTTCCTGTGTTAGTTTGCTAAGGATTATGACCTCCAGCTTCATCTATGTTCCTGCAAAGGGCGTGATCTCATTCTTTTTTATGGCGGTGTAGTATTCCATGATGTATATGTACCACATTTTCTTAATCCAGGCTACCACTGACAGACATTCAGGTTGATTCCATGTCTTTGCTATTGTGAATAGTGCTGCAATGAACATACGGGGGTGCATATGTCATTATGAAAGACCATACATTTTCAAAAACATTATTTTATTCAACTTCTAGATGCATGGTCCCATATATATTGCACAGAAGCATAAATGATAAATATATACTTTTTATTCTAAATACAGTTGTTTTAAAAACAATTTTTCTATTTTTGTGGAATCCCCTTTCACTGACTTCCTGCTTATACTGTATCAGCTCTATCTTCCCTGCATGCAAGGTAACTGATGTTAGCAACTTGTGCATTTTTTGGGTTTTTTCTTTAATTTTTTATTTTAAATTATTATGGATACATAATAGTTATACATATTTATGGGGTGCATGAGATGTTTTGATACAAACATATAATGTGTGATGGTTAAATCAGGGTAATTGGGTTGTCTCTTACCTCAAGCATTTATCATTTCTTTGTGTTAGGAACATTCTAATTCCACTTTTTAAATTATTTTGAAATATACAATACGTTATTAATTATAGCTGCCCTATTGTGCTACTGAGCACTAGATCTGTTTCTGTCTATCTAACTGTACTTTTGTGCCCATTATCCATCTCTTCTTTATTCTCCCCTCCACCACTACCTTCGCAGACTCTTGTACCCATCATTCAACTTTCCATCTGCATGTGTACATTTTATTTGTTTAGTTTCCACATATAAGTGATATTTGTCTTTCTGTGCCTGGCTTATATCACTTAACATAATGTCCTCCAATTCCATCCATGTTGTTGCAAATGACAGGATTTTATTTTTGGTTGAGTAAATTCCTATTGCGTGTATGTGCCACATTTTCTTTATCCATTCGTCTGTTGATAGACACTTTGGTTGATTCTATATCTTGGCTATTGTGAATGGTGCTGCAATAAACAATGGAGTACAGATACTTCTTCAATATACTGAATTTCTGTATTTTAGATATATACCCAGCAGTGGAATTGCTGAATCATACGGAAGTTCTAAGTTTAGTTTTTTGAGGAACCTCCATACCATTCTCTAATGTGGTTGAACTAATTTGCATTTCTGCCAACAGTGTACAAGGGTTCCCCATTCTCCACATCCTTACCAGCATCCATTATTACCCTGTCTTTTTTATAAAAGCCATTGTAACTGCAGTGAGATCAAAGAGGAGGACAGATAAGGGATAGCATTAGAGGCTATTGGAAAGATTTTACTATGAGAGAAATAGAAACCATTGGAAAGTTTTGAGCATGAAAATGAGTTGATCCGAGCTTCCCAAAAGGCATACAGAATATCCTGTTTTTAGAAATTAGAAATATTTTACTTTCTCCTGGATCTGTTGAACTCACTATTTGTTTCCACAGGCTTCGTTATTACAGCTACATATTTAGTGTGTATTAAGGTTGCTAGCAAGAAAAATGGGATCGTTGTTTTGAATCTCACGGAGTCCCTACAGTGTGCCTCTCAATGATTGCTTTTCCCCTTGAAACAAAGTCAGATAGGCTTCTGAAGCAAAACTTTGATGTGATTTTAATAGCATGTAAGTTTAAAAGACCTGGAGGTAAAAGTTTTAGACTTTTCTTGTCTGGAAAGAAAGTGACATCAACTTGTTTGCATTCAGCTTGGGAAGATCTTAAATACAAGTTTCACCTACTATTTTTTGAAATTTCATCTCCAGTGCCTGGTGGAAAGAGATCTGTCTTCTTACTTCCTCAGCATATGTGTGATAGAATTCTAGCTGCTCAACTTAAACTCTGATTTATATGAAGTTTCTGGAAAATGTAAATCAGCACCCTGATCCTTCACATCCCATAGCATTTTAACCTGTAATATATTGTTGATATCATAAGATGACAGGAACAGAGTCATAATATGGCTATTCTGTGTTGGATTGGTGATGTTTTGAAACAAGATGGAAATCTTTATTTAGGAATATAAAATAAATGGCCTGTTTAAAAACATTTTAAAAGAAGCATCTATTCCGAGGTTTGATTTTTTTGTTTGTTTCTTAGGTGTTTTGCTGAACTATAAGTAATTCATCTCTCTATTCTACAATATTCTATACTGAGGTGCATATCGCCCTTCTCCTGTCTTCCAACACTGTAATAACTGATTTTTAGCTCCCAATTATGGTGAGTTTTCTGCTTAATTTGTGGGTTTTTTTGGTGGAAAAAAAATGGACACAGCATCCTCCTCACTTCTGCTTTAAGTATATGTGTATGTATTTTCTCCATAGAACTTGAACTGCTGGGCTGAAATCTGCAGTTCTAACTTGAAGACAGAAAGAAAGTAAGTTTATATTACTAACAGTGTTACAGTAACAGCACTGGGCCAGGAAGGAGGCTGCTTGGCATAGCAGAACAATCAAGAGTAATCTGAAAGCCCTCTGTTTGAATTTTGCTTTTGCGAGTTGCTGGTTACATGGCCATCATCAAATTATTTAACCTATCTGATTTTTTATCTGTAAAATGTCAAAGTAATAATAGTGTCTACCCCATAAGGTTATTGTGAAGAATAAATAAGCTATCAGCCATGTAAAGTGCTGAGTACAATTCCTGGACCTAGGAATATAAGTGCTCCATAAAGAGCACTTATATTGATAATGATCTTACGGAAAGTCCTATTACATCTGAGTCTCACTATCTTCATCAGTAAATGGAGATAAAAACTATATGCCAAGGAGAATCAAATAAAAGGATATATATATATATACACACACACACACATATGCTTTGAAAAAGGAATTTTATAAAACTGCATTGTATTAAAATTCATAGTAGAAATAGGACTTTTCCCCCTGTTTCGTCACTTCTCCCTGGGAATTCAGATCAAATAACCAATGAGAAAGCATTTTGCAAAGCAAAATTCATTATGTCAATATAAGAAAATCTCACCATCATTACTATACAATGCATAAATATCTTCTCATTTAAACCTATTATTGTTACTTAAAATTCCTTCCATGGATATTTTGGTGAAGCTTCAGAAGACAAAGGGAGTTAAGGCAGTCCCTGTTAAACTGTACATGCTATTGTAGGGTAACACAATATTGCTCTCAATATGCTCTTGAACAAGCCTATGAGGCTCTTGACATTCCAATAAAAACAATTTTTTGTTGTTGCTGTTTGCTTGTTTATTTTTTGTTTTGGTTTGTTTTTCTGAGAGAGTGGGTAGAAAAGAGTAATTACTTCGTATGTATTTGTGTTGGTATTTGGAGGTCCTGAGTAATGGTGGGAGGAAAGTAAACATTGATAAATAGGAGTTGGAAGAGGGGTAGAGTAGAGAGAAAAGGCACAGTCAAGGAAAGGGAACCTTAAAGGAGAAGTGAATGTTCTCATACGTAAGCTTTAGCTACTAGTTAACTTTTTGTTATAGCAACCTGGCAAGCAGCATAGAAATTAGCCCTTGAAAGGAATGATAAAACTGTTTTCCCTTCTGTTTCCTTTCTCTCTCCTCTTTTCCTTTCCTCTCTTCTTCCTCTCTCCTTCCCTCCCCTTTCCTTACACTGATTGAGCATCTGCTATGTATATTCATCTTTGTGTAGCTTCTTTAAGCTGCCACCTACCTTTGTACACATTGGTTGCTATGTAAAGTGAAACTCAGGAACATGTTTTTTCTTCATAACTTCAGCTCTGCCTAGCTATCTTTAACCTATCCTTTTTACTCGATCCCTTCTCGATTCCAATATTCTAGTTCTTGACCTGGATATTAACTATTTTCTTCTTTATTGAACTTGGTGTTCTTTCATAACATATATTTTGGATATCAGTTATAAAGATGAGGAAAACCAAAGTTTTTTATTTGATCTTATACTATAGTGGAAATAACAGTCTCTCACATATATAGGGCATTTTATACTTAAAAATATGACTTATCTAACTTGATTCTCATAATGGCTTAGTGAGGCCGGTAGAGTTGCTGTTGCTATCCACATTAGAAGTGGGGAAGCTGCAGATAAGCAATTTGTCCAGGGTCGTATTGTTAGAAAATGGATAGAATCAGGAATTTGATTTCAAGACAAGAATTTTTCCATTACACTATAGTTGAAAAAGGATGATTTTTTACTGGAATACTAGAGATGGTTTCATAGCTAGGTAGGTTTAGAAACGGGCTTTGTGTAATGTACAAGACCTGGGTTGAAGGTCTTGCAGGTGGAGAAAACTATGTGAGCAAAGGCTTAGAAGAGTAATAAAACCTGATACTTATAAATAAAATCCAGGCTAGGCTCCATTTTATTTTTTTGAGGGGGGGCGGTGGGACAGAGTTTCGCTTTTGTTGCCCAGGCTGGAATGCAATGGCATGATCTCGGCTCACTGCAACCTCTGCCTCTGGGTTCAAGCAATTCTCCCGCCTCAGCCTCCCAAGTAACTGAGATTACAGGCATGCACCACCACGCCCAGCTAATTTTGTATTTTCAGTAGAGACGGGGTTTTACCATGTTGGTTAGGCTGGTCTTCAACCTCAGGTGACCTGCCCAAACACTTTTAATATATTATCTCTTAATCTCTATAGCAACCCAAGATGGTAGACATTTTATTGATTGATTCCTCATTTCATTTTAAATAAGATTTAAAGTGGTAGGTAGGTATTACTTGTAATTTGCAGAAGAGGAAAGTAAGCCTCAGAGAGGTTAAATGTCTTCATCAAAGACACACAGTAAAATGTGCTATAGTGGGGATTAGTAAACATGTGGCTGGCATCGCATCACCTTTCTTAGGAGAAAGTGGGAAAGGTTTTATAAATTGTGAATATTTAGGATTAGTAGGTGGGGAACTGAGAGTAGTAAGACTGATTAGGTTATTCTAGCTGTCTGCTTGAGGGCCTTAATTGCAATACTATAGCATTTAGACGCTTTTCTTCAGGTAGTTGTGAGCCGTAGAGGGATTTTATGCAAAGAAATGGCATTATCAGCTATGCTGGGGCAGATTAAACTGGCAGCATGATGCCTGATAGATCACAGACAAGAGAAACCTGTGACAGGGAGACCAATTAGGTGGCTGTCACACCAGAAACTGTTCAATTGGGTGCCTGGAGACTATGTATTACCCTCCTTGAAGATCATGAATAGATTTTTTCTTGACAAAGCATCATTTCTCATGGGTAGTAACTTGATTTATAAAGAAGAAAACCAAGTTAAATTTAGAAAATACATTCAAACGAACTTGTAAAAGAAACAAAAATCCTACTTGCAAAATTAATCACCTAGGAAGCCTGTGAGTAACTCACAGAGCTTGTAGTTACTTTGCTGAGGCTGAAGTTAACTCAGCATTTGTCTATGAATAGTTTAAAGTAAGATTTTTCTTTGGAGTACTCTAGCTAACTTTCCAATAATATGATCTAAAATAGTGAGAGTACTTTGGTTTTCTACCTAATATTTTTCAAATATAATGAAATTAGATTATATTCATACTTACCAGAAATAATAGACCTTGAATAAATATTGCTTAGATGATACAAAGATACTTAACTCTAAAATGTCACTAATATTCATAACTTCTTGAAATATCTCTATGTTTGACCTTCCTTCCCATTCACAATGGCACTGATCTAATTCAGGCTTTCATAGAATCTTTCTATGGATTTAGAAACAAGCTTTAACTGGTCTTCATAGTCAGGATTTTCCTCTTGTAGCTCAACTTCCCCAGGCTAAGAGTTTTAAAATTATCTATTGATCCTCATTTTTTACAGATTATTGTGCCATCTCCTTAGCCTAATCTTTACTGTCTGGACTGAACTTACATTAAGCCTTACTTAAGCCTTGTTCTTGTTAGTTCCTGTGTCTGGAATATTTTTCCCTTTGTTTTCATCTGGAAATTTTCTACTTAATCTTTTTAAAGATCTACCTGTCTATCAATCACCAATTTTCTAATGACCTCAACTAGAAAAAATTCTTCTGTTTCCTGTACTGCCCAAGGCCTCTGTTACAGTGTTTGACATATTGCATTTCAATTACTTGCTCAAGTGTTTCACTTGTTAGATCATACCTTAATATCAAGTATTATATTTATTTACACAGCTGTAATATGGTTCAGAGCTTTTTAGGCAGTATATATTCAATAAATGCTTATGAAGTAGATGATTGACTGTATTTTTCTTGATGCCAGAGAATGATATGTTGTTTTGTTAAGTATATGTGTATTATGCTAGCAACATGAATTAAAATTTCATGGTTGACCCAGTGAAAAGATGCTTAGTCCTAGGTAAGATTCTGAAGATAGTTTTAAAATCTCAGGAATGAGTTGTGGTGGTACAGCTCACCCTATCCTTCAAATTACTTATTTTATGGCACAACATGGGACAATTATGGGCTAAAATGATGTCATACAGTTCCATACTCTTCCCTGCAGATTGCATTACTATCAGAGTTAGAGATGTCAGAGTTTCTCCCAAACTGAGTCATTATGGAGACCGAAGAGAATGGTTAGATTGCAATGACTATCATCTTTCCTATTTCAGGTTTGATTTGGGTTGATTGCTTGCCCATTTTAATAATTTGACCTCTTTTAAACATTCATTCTTGTAATAGTGAAATTCTGCAATCCTATTTCTTAGTAAAGAGGCAGACTATCCTGGCAAAAAAGATAGAGGAAGTGCCACATTCCTAAAGTTTTTTTTTTTTTTTTTTTTTCTCCCACAGAGAAAGGAGCCTGTGTTATATGGAAGTCAATCCAGCTTTGAAAAAATTATGGTGTGAGAGTGAGATTTGTTCAGGAGGTAGAACTGTCAATAAATTGATAATCAGAATGTAACAGTAAAGAAAAAGTTTGAAAATATCCATACTATACTAGCTTGACACATTGTTGCCTAGATAGCACTGCGGTGGGTCTAAGGACATCTACCTGCCTTAGACCCTGTCCATGGAGAGCTTTATATGGAGTCTTCAAAATGGCTTGTTATCATCCTTAAAACAGTATACTGTCTTTACCTGGAATCAGTAAGCATTTTTTTTTTTTTTTCCTTGGGGAGCTTCGTATTTTCTACATTGTGTTATAGTTATTTTAAGCATGAGAGAACTTCCCTACAATACTGTGGAGTCAGGACCTGTGTGCCCTGTATATATGGTTTATATCTTCTCAGGACTAAGCTAGATCCTTACATGTATTAGCTTCTCAGTAAATGTTCCTTGAATAAATAAATGAATTATATTACTGTCTAAAGGAAGCATAGTTTTCAAATTATATAAAAGTATGGATTTTTTTTTCTATAAAGGGCAGAATATTTAAAATAGAGAGTGTTCCTGAAAATCCAGATATATGATTATCCAACTCAAAAAACACTGTCCAAGAACTGAATCAGATAATAGTTTCAGAGTATTTTTGAGATGAGAGAGTGCACTATTAGTTAAACATTTTATGAAATGTTCACATATACTAGTATTCTCAGTTAGAATTTCATTATTATTTTAGTAAATATGACAGATTTGTATGTATGCAGCTGTCATTGAAAGTAAATAATATAAGATCATGGTCTAGCATGTGAATAATCCTTTGTCATTTAAGAGAAAGTTATTTTATTTTGAAATCTGTTGTGGTCATCTTCCACATGATGAAAAATAAATTCATGATATCATACTAGCAGAAAAACCCAGGTTGTCTTGTACAGTCTACAAGAGTAAGTGAATCAAAAAACCCAAAGCAATTAACACCTCTAGTCATTGGCTAAACTAATTCCTTAAAGATAGTTCTGTTGGGCCGAGGGAAAGCTCCCCCTTTGCCCTCTGAAGTTTCACTGAAAATCATGGACAAAAAGCATATTAACAGGAGAAAAGGCATACAAATATATGTGATAATAGTTTCATGTTATATAGGAGACTTTAGAATGAAAGATAGGGTATCTTCCTGAAGACACAGGGAAAGCTATTCATTTTTATGCTTAAGTTCAACTAAGTATGAACAGTCATGTAGAAATATGATTGGACAGAAAGGGTATGATCCAATGCTAATAAACTGAGAAGGGAAACCTAGCAAGGCCTGTCTGTTTAGATTACTCTTGGCCTCTCTGTGCAGCATTCTTTTTTTCTGGGTATGGGGCAAGAGCCTTTCTGGAATGGGAGTCTATGACTTATAATCAAACAGATAATTTATTTATAAACAGTGGTGTTTTAAGTAATATTTTAAGGTTTTATGGCTGGCTTTGGAAGAAAAGGGTTCTTGTTTCTGTGACCCACCTTGGGGAAGAGACTTGGGGTGGGCTTGGGGTAGAATGAATGGTCAGAGACAGGAGAGTAGAAGTTCAGAGAGAACCACTTGTGAAGCCTTCACTTTTATATATCATTTTCTGAGACCCTATAGTGTGTAATATAAAATATATTTTATGATTCTTCTTTATAGTACTATAATGGTTAGTCTTATTTATAAACTTGGCTATGCTATAGTTTTTTATTAAAAAACTAGTTATTTATTCAAATACTAAGTTGGATATTGTGAAAGTATGTTGTAGATAAGTATGACATCTACATTCAGTTGACTGTAAGTAAAGGAGACTCTTTTTTTTTTTTTTTTTGAGAATAGTTTATTTGCTGATGTGAATTAACATTCCCTTGCAATATTATGATAACAATGGCCTACCTTAGTTTCCTTGCACTTCTCCACCTAATCTTAATTTTTTTAATTATATTTTAAGTTCTAGGGTACATATGTATAACATGCAGGTTTGTTACATATGTGTACATGTGCCATGTTGGTGTGCTGCACCCATTAACTTGTCATTTACATTAGGTATATCTCCTAATGCTATCCCTCCCCCCTCCCCCCACCCCACGACAGGCCCCAGTGTGTGATGTTCCCCACCCTGTGTCCAAGTATTCTCATTGTTCAATTCCCACTTGTGAGTAAGGACATGCAGTGTTTGGTTTTCTGTCCTTGAGATAGTTTGCTCAGAATGATGGTTTCCAGCTTCATCCATGTGCCTACAAAGGACATGAACTCATCCTTTTTTATGGCTGCATAGTATTCCATGGTATATATGTGCTACATTTTCTTAATCCAGTCTATCACTGATGGACATTTGGGTTGGTTCCAAGTCTTTGCTATTGTGAGTAGTGCCACAATAAACATACATGTGCATGTGTCTTTATAGCAGCATGATTTATAATCCTTTGGGTATATACCCAGTAATGGCATGATTGGGTCAAATGGTATTTCTGGTTCTAGATCCTTGAAGGATCCCCACACTCTCTTCCACAATGGTTGAATTAGTTTACAGTGCCACCAACAGTGTAAAAGTGTTCTTATTTCTCCACATCCTCTCCAGCATCTGTTGTTTCCTGACTTTGTAATGATCACCATTCTAACTGGTGTGAGATGGTATCTCATTGTGGTTTTGATTTGCATTTCTCTGATGGCCAGTGATGATGAGCATTTTTTCATGTGTCTGTTGGCTGCATAAATGTCTTCTTTGGAGAATTGTCTGTTCATATCCTTTGCCACTTTTTGATGGGGTTGTTTGATTTTTTTCTCATAAATTTATTTAAGATCTTTGTAGATTCTGTATATTAGCCCTTTGTCAGATGGGTAGATTGTAAAAATTTTCTCCCATTCTGTAGGTTGCCTGTTCACTGATGGTAGTTTCTTTTGCTGTGCAGAAGCTCTTTAGTTTAATTAGATCCCATTTGTCAATTTTGACATTTGTTGCTGTTGCTTTTGGTGTTTTAGTCATGAAGTCTTTGCCCATGCCTATGTCCTGAATGGTATTGCCTGGTTTTCTTCTATGGTTTTTACGGTTTTAGGTCTAACATTTAAGTCTTTAGTTTATCTTGAATTAATTTTTGTATAAGGTGTAAGGAAGGGATCCAGTTTCAGCTTTCTACATATTGCCAGCCAGTTTTCCCAGCACCATTTATTAAATAGGGCATCGTTTCCCCATTTCTTTTGTCAGGTTTTTCAAAGATCAGATGGTTATATATGTGTGGTATTATTTCTGAGGGCTCTGTTCTGTTTCATTGGTCTATATCTCTGTTTTGTTACCAGAACCATGATGTTTTGGCTACTCTAGCCTTGTAGTGTAGTTGGAAGCCAGGTAGCCTGATGCCTCCAGCTTTGTTCTTTTGCCTTAGGATTGCCTTGGCAATGCGGGCTCTTTTTTGGTTCCATATGAACTTTAAAGTAGTTTTTTCCAGTTCTGTGAAGAAAGTCATTGGTAGCTTGATGGGCATGGCATTGAATCTATAAATTAATTTGGGCAGTATTGCCATTTTCACGATATTGATTTTTCCTATCCATGAGCATGGAATGTTCTTCCATTTGTTTGTGTCCTCTTTTATTTCGTTGAGTAGTGGTTTGTAGTTCTAAGTAAAGGAGACTCTTAATAATGTGGGTGGACCTATAAAATCAGTTGAAGGCCTTAAGAGCAAAACTGTTCTGGAGAAGGAATTCTGCCTCAGGGCTTCAACACCATTTCTGCCTGAGTTTTCAGACTTCTGGCCTATCCTACAGATTTCAGACTTATCAGTCTCCACAATTGCAAGAGCCAATTTCTTACAATCAATCAATCAATCTATGTGTGTTAGTCTGTTTTAATACTGCTGAAAAAGACAAATCTGAGACTGGGCAATTTACAAAAGAAAGAGGTTTAATGGACTCACAGTTCCACATGGCTTGCAAACCCTCACAATTATGGCAGAAAGAAGACACATCACACATGGTGGGAGACAAGAGAAGACAGCTTGTGCAGGGAAACTCCCCTTTATAAAACCATCAAGTCTTGTGAGACCTATTCAGTATCATAAGAATAGCATGGGAAAGACCTGCCCCCATTGATTCAATTACCTCTCACCAGGTCCCTCCCACAACACATGGGAATTATGGGAGCTACAATTCAAGATGAGATTTGGTTGGGAACATAGCCCAACCATATCATTCACACCTGGCCCCTCCCAAATCTCATGTCTTCACATTTCAAAACCAATCATGCCTTCTCAACCGTCCCCCAAAGTCTTAACTCATTTCAGCATTAACTCAAAAGTACACAGTCCAAAGTCTCATCTGAGACAAGGCAAGTCCCTTTGGCCTATGAGCCTGTAAAATAAAAAGCAAGTGAGTTACTTCCTAGATACAATGGGGGTACAGGCATTGGGTAAATACAGGTATTCCAAATGGGAGAAATTCGCCCAAAGACAGGGGCTGAAGGCCCCATGCAAGTCTGAAAGCCAGCAGGGCAGTCAAATCTTAAAGCTCCAAATTGATCTTCTTTGACTCCATGTCTCACATCCAGGTCATGCTGATGCAAGAGCTGGGTCCCCATGATTTTGGGCGGCTCAGCCCCTGTGGCTATGCAAGGTATAGCCTCCCTCCTGGCTGCTTTCATATGCTGGTGTTGAGTGTCTGTGACTTTTCCAGGTGCACAGTGCAAGCTGTGGGTGGATCCACCATTCTGGGGTCTGGAGGATGGTGGCACACTCCTCACAGCTCCACTAGGCAGCACCCCAGTGGGAACTGTTTGGGGGTACCCACCCCCCATTTCCCTTCTGTACTTCCCTAATAGAGGTTCTCCATGAGTGCCCCACCCCTGCAGCAAACTTTTGCCTGGACATCCAGGTGTTTCCACATATCCTTTGAAATCTAGGCAGAGGTTCTCAAACCTCAATTCTTGACCTCTGTGTACCCACAGGCTCAATACCACATGGAAGCAGCCAAGGCTTGGGGATTCCACTCTCTAAAGCCATGGCCCAAGCTGTACCTTGGCCCCTTTTAGTCATGACTGGAGCAGCTGAGACACAAGACACTCCAGACTGCACACAGCAGACAGAACCTGGGCCTGGCCCACAAAACCATCTTTTCTTCCTTGGTTTCTGGGCCTATGATGGGATGGGCTGCTGCAAAGGTCTCTGATATGCCCTGGATACATTTTCCCCATTGTCTTGGTGATTAACATTCAGCTCTTCGTTATTTATGCAAATTTCTGCTGCCAGCTTGAATTTCTCCTTAGAAAATGCGGTTTTCTTTTCTAACGGATTGTCAAGCTGTAAATTTTCCAAACTTTCATGCTCTGCTTCCCTTATAATACTGTATACCTTTAACAACACCTAAGTCACCTCTTGAATGCTTTGCTGCTTAGAGATTTATTCCACCAGATGCCCTAAACCGTCTGTCTCAAGTTCAAAGTTCCACAAGTTTCTAGGGCAGAGGAAAATGCTGTCAGTCTCTTTGCTAAACCATAACAAGAGTCACCTTCACTCCAGTTCCCAACAAGTTCCTCATATCCATTTGAGAACACCTCAACCTGGATTTCATTGTTCATATCATCATCAGCATTTTGGTCAAAGGCATTCAACAAGTCTCTAGGGAGTTCCAAACTTTCCCACATTTTCCTGTCTTCTTCTGAGCCCTCCAAACTGTTCCAACCTCTGCCTGTTACCCAGTTCCAAAGTCACTTCCACATTTTCAGGTATCTTTTCAGTAGCATCCCACTTTCATTACCAAAGTACTGTATTAGCTTGTTTTCATGCTGCTGATAAAGACATACCAGAGACTGGGCAATTGACAAAAGAAAGAGGTTTAATGGACTCACAATTCCAAGTGGCTGGAGAGGCGTCACAATCCTGGTGGAAAGTAGAAGGCATGTCTCACATGGCGGCAGACAAGAGAAGAGAACTTATGCAGGGAAACTCCCCTTTATAAAACCATCATATCTCATGAGACTTATTCACTGTCATGAGAATAGCATGGGAAAGACCTGCTCCCATAATTCAATTACCTCCCACCAGGTCCCTGCCACAACATGTGGAAATTATGGGAGCTACAATTCAAGATGAGATTTGGGTGGGGACACAGCCAAATGGTATTACTATGTGTTCATGTATCTATTCGCTCATCCATTCTACTGGTTCTGTTTCTCTGGAGAACTCTAACACAGGTACTAACACATTTTGATAATACCTAACACTTATCTGGCACTTATATTCTAGGCAGTGCTTTACATATATTAAGTGTTTTAGATATATGCACTCATTTAATTCTTATAACACTCATACAAGATAGGTATTATGATTACTATTATTTTAAATATGAATAATCTAAGATGCAGGAAATTTAAATAATTTCTCAACATTATACAACCAGTAAGTGATATATACTTTTCAAAATGATAGATTATGTTCCTGGACAAAAATCACAAAACAGAACAAGAGCAGACCTTCATTTAATTCTTTTTCATCTCTCTTTGTGTGGACTTGGATTTGGAATTGGTACCACTATGCTTCCTACTGGCCTAACATTAACACTCTTGTGAGCAGTTAACATTTGGTAAGCATATTAACTGTATGCCAAGCTTCTTACATATACTGTCTCATTATTCTCTCAAGAACCTTATGAACTTGGTACTATTATTTACCATATTTTATAATACAGTAGAAGATTAAGAACTCAAACTCAGTTATCTCTGACTCTACAATCTTTAGTGTTAATTTTTCTGCCGCTTGGGGAATCATGGAATCCTAAGAAGTTTGAGAAATCTTGTTGTTTAAGTAGTTCAAGGACTTATCTAATGAAGATATGTTATGTAGCATTCAATCTGATATTCATCTAATCTAATCTGGAATCTCTTCACCAGTGCAAAGGCCTGAGCAGGCTAGCCAAATGTTTTCTGATGGGCCAAGATCCAAGCCAGACACACTTTCTGAGGCGTTGGAAGCAGAGGAAGTGGATGAGGTAGATCCAATCTGCAGTCTATAAGGGGGAAGTTGAAAATCAAGAGGCTGAGTAACAAGATGCAAATAATAATTCCAATAAAGAAAATGTGGACTTGTAAAGGAAAACATCTGAGTAAGAACTAGATTGAAGCAGACACTTGCCTGGGATATTTTAGCAAGGTAGTAGCTATATGGTTAGAATGTTAGGCTACTTTAAAAGTATAGAGTTGAGATATAGAGCTTACTATTTCTATTATGACACATTCTAGTACTTAGAAAATTCTCTCACAGATGAAATAGAGGCACATGCTTCCTTAAAATTCTATCCATTAGTTGTAATTTTGAAACCACAGGGCAAATATACTTTCTTTTCTATCATTTTAAAACCAGCAATCATTCCCTAATTCTTACCCCAACCTTTCTTACTAAATATTTATCTGTTATAGGCATCACAGAGAGCTTTTTGAGAGGCATTAGCCATCCTAATAGTGTGTTATTATATTAAGTAAGAAAATAGGATGACAAATGGTGAAGTATTTATCCTTGTAGTGGTGCTAACTGACATAAAGTCATTGGAATGGAATTTTCTGAAAAAGGGATGATAACAATTTATCCATGTTTATTTACATCCTAGAGCTTTACCCATGTGAACCCTGAAAATTTGAGACAGGTCTCGCTTAATTTAGAAATTTTATTTTGCCAATGTTGAGGACATGTGCCTGTGACACAGCCTCAAGAAGTCCTGAGGGCATGTAGCCAAGGTGGTCAGGGCATGGCTTAGTTTTATACATTTTAGGGAGACACGAGACATCAATTAATATATGTAAGAAGTACATTGGTTCAGTCTGGAAAGGCAGGACAGTGTGAAGAAAAGGCAGGAAGACTCAAAGTGGGGAGGGGACTTCCAGGTCACAGATAGGTGAGAGACTAATGGTTGCATTCTTTTGAGTTTCTGATTAGCCTTTCCAAAGAAGGCAATCAGATATGCATCTGTCTCAGTGAGCAGAGGGATGGCTTTAAATAGAATGGAGGAGATAGATTTTCCCTGAGCAGTTCCTAGCTTGAAGGGGCCCAAGATATTTTCCTTTCACATGCATGAGGAACATGTCAGTAAAATCAGAAAAGGAGCTCTCTGAGAAGTCAGAGTCCATTCTACACTCTTTGAAATTTGTCAGGTTAAACAAAATAATACAAATAAAGTGCTTAGTGCATTGGTTGTTAGTAAACCTTCAATAAATGAAAGTAATTAAATACAGGGAGCAGTTGCTGTTGGCAAACATATTCATGAGCCTGAGAAACGAAATCTGACAGCCTGATAGCAAAGGAAAGCAGGAACACACACACACACACACACACACACACACACACACACACACACACACGGCATCACAGTTATCTGAGATCATTGTGTGGGGTAAACTATCTGAAACAATTATTTTGTTATAGAATAGAGAGATAATGTTCAAAGTAGCTTAAATTATTTTAAATATGATTTCCTTAAGAGAAAAGAATTATGTGTATTTTAGAAAGGCTTCCCTACAAAATGAAAATAAAAATTTTCTTTTAAAGGGTTTAAGTCTAAGCTACCTGGAAAACTTGTTTTTTTTTAATTTTTTTTTTTAAATTATTTATTTATTTTATTATTATTTTTTTAAGTAGCTGGTTTCATATGGTTTCAGATAGACAGGTGTTTGTCTAGTTTGAGTTGGTTTTGGTGTTACTGTGTCAGATTATTTGACAACATTAATTCAACATAAACTAGCACCTTGTATCAGGATCTCTTTTCGTTGTTGTGTGTGGGGGGGTGGGGGTGGTATAGAGATAAGTGAGATCAGATCTCTGCCCTCAAGGAGGTAATGATCTAAAAGAAAGACAGGCATACATCCATGTAGCTTAATAGCAAATGTGTCTAAGTCAGTTTGGGTTGCCATAACATAATGCCATAGATTGGGTGATTTAAACAACAAAAATTGATTTCTCACAGTTGTAGGGGCTGGAAGTCTGAAATCAGGGTGCTAGAATGTCTGAATTCCTGTTAAAAGCCCTCTTTCTGGTTTATAGAGAGCCGTGTTATTGTACCTCCACATAGCAGAGAACAGAGAGGGAGAAAGTAAGTCCTCTCATGTCTTTTTCTAAGGATACTTATCCCATTCATGATTACTCTACCCTCATGACCCAATTACCTTTCAAAGGCCTACCTCCTAAATAACATCACATTGGGAATTGGAATCTCAACATATGAATTTTGAAGGGACATAAGCAACCAGTCCTTAGCAAAATCCTAAAGTAGAGATGGATGCAAAATTTTGTGGGAGCATAGAGGAAGTCCACTGAATTTGAATTATGTAACTGCTGCCAAAGTATATCCTGAGAAAACTGTTATTACCCAGAATGGAAAGTTTATACTCTCTATAACTTGTGGTGCAACACTAAAAACTTTGGTTTCTAACATTTTTGGGGGACTGTGGTAAAATGACTCCTTGTGAAGCAAATGTTTCTTCATCAGAATTGAGGCTTCTGAGTAAAAGAAAGCAAAGTTGGCAGACAAAAATATTTAATAAATTATTTCTTCATTCTTTCAACACATTTTCATTGATTGCCCAGAGGCATACTTTATGCCACACTTAAGGAATACAAAGATGAATGAAACTCCATTGTGTTGATGCAGAATGTTTTCTTTTTCTTCTTTCTTTCTTTCTTTCTTTCTTTCCTTTCTTTCCTTTCTTTCCTTTCTTTCCTTCCTTTCCTCCTTCCTTTCCTCCTTCCTTTCCTCCTTCCTTTCCTTTCTTCCTTTCCTTCCTTCCTTTCCTTCCTTCCTTTCCTTCCTTCCTTTCCTTCCTTCCTTTCCTTCCTTCCTTCCTTCCTTCCTTCCTTCCTTCCTTCCTTCCTTCCTTCCTTCCTTTCTTTTCTTCCTTCCTTCCTTCCTTTCTTTCTTTCTTTCTTTCTTTCTTTCTTTCTTTCTTTCTTTCTTTCTTTCTTTCTTTCTTTCTTTCTTTCCTTCCTTTCTTCCTTCCTTTCCTCCTTCCTTTCCTTTCTTCCTTTCCTTTCTTCCTTTCCTTTCTTCCTTTCATTTCTTCCTTTCCTCCTTCCTTCCTTTCTTCCTTTCTTTTCTTTCTTTCCTTTCTTTCTTTCTTTCTTTCTTTCTTTCTTTCTTTCTTTCTTTCTTTCTTTCTTCCTTCCTTCCTTCCTTCCTTCCTTCCTTTCTTTCTTCCTTTCTTTCCTTTCTTTCCTTTCTTCTTTCCTTCCTTTCCTTCCTTTCCTCCTTCCTTTCCTTCCTTCCTTTCCTTCCTTCCTTTCCTTCCTTCCTTTCCTTCCTTCCTTTCCTTCCTTTCCTTCCCTCCTTCCTTCCTTTCCTCCTTCCTTTCCTCCTTCCTTTCCTTCCTTCCTTTCCTTCCTTCCTTTCCTTCCTTCCTTTCCTTCCTTCCTTTCCTTCCTTCCTTCCCTCCTTCCCTCCTTCCCTCCTTCCTTCCTTCCTTCCTTCCTTCCTTCCTTCCTTTTCTTTCTTTTCTTTTCTTTCTTTCTTTCTCTTTCTTTCTTTCTTTCTTTCTTTCTTTCTTTCTTTCTTTTTTTCTTTCTTTCTTCCTTCCTTCCTTCCTTCCTTCCTTCCTTCCTTCCTTCTTTCCTTCCTTCTTTCCTTCCTTCCTTCCTCCCTCCCTCCCTCCCTCCCTCCCTCCCTCCCTCCCTCCCTCCTTTCTTTCTTTCTTTCTTTCTTTCTTTCTTTCTTTCTTCCTTCCTTCCTTCCTTCCTTCCTTCCTTCCTTCCTTCCTTCCTTCCTTCCTTCCTTCCTTCCTTCCTTTCTTTCCTTTCTTTTCTTTCTTTTCTGACGGAGTCTCGCTCTGTCGCCCCGACTGGAGTGCAGTGGCCGGATCTCAGCTCACTGCAAGCTCCGCTTCCCGGGTTTACGCCATTCTCCTGCCTCAGTCTCCCGAGTAGCTGGGACTACAGGCGCCTGCCACCACGCCTGGCTAGTTTTTTGTATTTTTTTTTTTTTTTTTTTTTTTTTTTTTTTTTT